>NW_008751714.1:498826-503027 GCF_000715545.1 Opisthorchis viverrini
CCCCCCCCCAACACACGACCATCTGCAAGGAATCCCGCCAGCACAAGGCTACTATGGTTAGTAGGCACCACCTCTGTCAATTCATATGGCATCATCAGCCCCCACCCATCCGGGTAGCACTAGAGGCTAGAAACCTCTCTAATCATACAGCCGTCATGCATATCCTGAAGGAATAGCGTGTACGTTCACTTATCTTGTCGCAGTCACCATATCAGCAAGCACAAAGAAACAGGCAACAGTACAAACGAGATGAAAATGTTCCATGAACATGTTCAGGGGGTTTTACATCCCTCGCAAATCGGCGAAATGTTCACCAAAACTCCCCAATCTTTTCTACGTAAAATATACGTAAAGGATACACAATCGACTCAGTTCTCAGCTGTTCATCTCCTGGCTCACCGTCCACTTGGCACTGAAATGGTAAGTTGGCACGTATTAGGTGGCAACTTTTGGCTTCGGACAACCCAAAACAAACCAACCCTGCCGTTTGAACACATAAAGTAGTGGAAAAATGGAACCATCGAATCTGGATCCGGGGAAGAGAGAAGCTGCTGTTCAGCTATATTCTAATAGGTGCTTTCCTTAATGCTTCTGATCGAATGACATAGTCAATATTTTCTTAATATTGGACATGGATAATGAAATTATTATGAGAATTTTAGAATTGTTTTGGTCCGCTGCACTGACTGTTGTGTTGGTAACAGAGTTATTAAACAATTTCTCTTATTTAGTAACACAGGAATCTTCAGCCCACCTGAATTCCTCAGAGCTTTGGAACTCCTAGAAGACAACACTTCAATTTTTTCCTCTAATAGTGATACACGTTATATTACGCGTAGTTTTTGGGTGATCTGAAATGCACCATGTTTTCATCTGCGTAATACGTCGTCTTTAGAACAAATATGGGGGGGTGTTCTTGTTTTCTCAGAGATCACCGTTGAGTGCCGTCTGAAATAGCGTCACATTGTTCAACGTAGAATCTTGGTTTACAGACTATTTCATCCTGTGTACATCAGCTGAAGTTGATTTAACTTCAGTGGGTTCATCTACCTGAAGGCTGCAAGGACGCCATTGCTCACCAATGCTGCTAAACTGCATCTGTCAAATTGAGTCTGATGACTTGAGAGAGATGAGGGTTTTCTTAACTTTGTGCGTCGTACTGTATCGGAAAAAGGTAATTCGGCATCATGAATTCGTCGAATTAAAATATGACATCTCGTTTGCCCAGCACATTCCGTCGAGCATCTTTAGAACCGGGAAGTTAATTGGGACTTCTTCATGCTTATCTTGCAAACGATGGTTAAAATCCTCGAACTTGTGTTTAGCTCAGCCTGTCAAATTTTGAACTTGTCTCATGTGGCTAACCCCAAGTTTTACCGATAGTATGACTTCGCCGGATTTTGTGTTTTTGAAGGCCCCAGGTGGCTCACAGAATTAAACTGCCACTAGCGAAACAGGTTCCGGGTAATCGTGCTTAACCATGTGACCTGGAGAATTCGTGAAACAATCTGACTTCCACCTGGTTTCACAGCTCAAACAAACAGCATACTTGGTCGCAGAAATCGAGATCTTCATCGAATTTGACGCGCGGTCTTCAGTCCGTGCACATGTTTTGGTGTTGTACATCCTAGTGGGAAAGTTTTGTTATCGTGTAAATGTTCTGACGATAACTACCACATCTGCAACAAAAAACCGTGCCAGCAAATGACAAAAAATGTGATATTTCACCAACATATATAGAGATATGCCAGATATTATTGCGAGCGTCTGACGTATTGTAATCTGCCCTGACCAAATGTAGTCAAGTTAAGTGCTACATCGGGTGATATTCCACCAATCAGAAAATATCATAGGAAGTGCAACTTATATGAGGTGAATTTCTAATAAAAGAACAATACAAAGTTCTATGGTCCAGGATATAATACGTCTGCTTAGTCCCACCGTGTAATCAGTATTGCTCAAGCGATCACTCCTCCTTTCGTCCACTCACTACCTGTTTGACGCCTTCATGTTCCTCTTTAAGGCCTAGTGTAGTCAAGTTGGCTTCGATTCGTCAATTTCATTTTGTCAAGGTCCAATATATTACCAGTAAGCAGTTCAAATCTAAATAGCTAAGTTTAGGTTCTTTTGAAATGACTGATCTTGGCTTTCCGCCATGTTTGCTTCTCGCACCTGACACCAAATTGCGTTCTACACGAACCACTAAATTCATCCAAAATTTACGAACGTCTCTGGTCACTGTCAATTTGCTAATTCCTAACCTACGTCAATCAAGTAAGTTAGTTACAACTTGACAAAAATTCCGAAACCCTTCCATCTCTGTATCATCAAACTGGCCCACAGAGGCATTGCGATTTCCTCATATTTCAACTTCTGGACTTTTGATACTGACTCCTCACAGAAGATGGTCAGTTCTTCAATAAGAATCTCACCAATATTTCGTTAAAATATGAACGATTCCCTGTTACTTCACTTAAATTTAACCACAATGCCATAAATTTTGGTTTGATTACGCTTAATGCATTTCCAGTGCGGCTAAACTGGAAACCCCTAGTGAGTCTCATCGGTTAGTTATTCCTAAATTTTCTCTATTTTGGTTTTACAAATAGATTCATGGAATAAGGTGGTGATTTGCTAATCAATATCGAGCAAAAAACACTAGTTGGTTTGTCGGGCTCGGCTCAAGCGAAACTTAACATGTGCCATCAGCCAACCTTTGGTATTCTGTGTTCCTATGCATACGGGTGAATAGACTGCTTTTCGATAGGTATTCTTCCGGCACCCATATGCCAAATACTGGAATGCTGACGTGAAAAAAACTGTGTGAAATACGAAGCGTTGTAAACCGATACAGGAGAAGCGGGAACTTACGACAGCACAGTGATTTTCGTGTAGAATTGGTATCACAGTGATGTAAAGATGGATGAAGCCCAACAGGAGAATATGAAGTAAAATAAGACTTTTTGCATCCAAGGGGATATCCAAAAAGTAAAATCGCAGCGCACTCAGATAATCGCACTAAAAAACCCATCAAGAAATGGAGAAACGTCAGCAAATGGGATTAATCAAGCAGAAGGTTTTACCCGTAGGCAATTCATCACCATTTTGGTTTCGACAAGGGATTTGGCTACACCGAATAAGGTGGAATTACCGTGGGTTTCAATGCATACATTTATTCGTTTTATTAAAGTACAAGTTACCTCGGGCAAAACCGGACGGAGCGGATGTTCATTATCCCCAAAATCCTGACAGTAATGGTCTTATGCAAAGGTGGTTGTGTTTTCTGACCAGAGGAACGAATGCTGAACTAAACCTCCTGATGAATTCAAAAACATTCGAAAGCAAGTGTTGTTCACAAGTAGCCCTATGAAATTAGTAGTGGAACGAAATTCAGCCTGAGAGGAAACAGACTGTTATAAATCGCAGATAAAGAGCTTTTGACACAAGATAGCAGTGGAAGTAAGTCGGTAATTTCTGCTGAATTTTGTGTCAATATACTGGGCGAGAGACCGTTACTCTCAAGCACTTCAGAGTATAATTTTTTATAAAAACATATGTCGTTGCCAGTAAGATATGGAGCATGTATTGGTGATCACTATCTGGAAGCGGCACGTGTGAAAATGCCGACGAATAACCAGTGTTCCTGAGATTCGTCTGGGTGTGTTCAAATGATTTATTGAAGATTTGATACTGCAACCGGTAGAACGATCACAAAGTCGCATGCTTATTTGCCTTCGATGAGAACAGATACGCCAAAGTCAGTTGGCAGGTGGGTTGATTGTCGGCCACCTGGGTTTCTAAATTATTTTCCGGTCGGTGAGAGAGATTTGGACTAACTTGATCAGGCTGTGTTTTGTTCCATCTACTTCAAGCAAATACCGCCCCATAACTTGATTTGCGTTGCTAAACTGGCTTGTATAAATATGCCAATAACTTTGGTGAATTGCATAAAACAATCCCTGCAAAGCACTTAGCAAAAAAAGAATGATGGTAAGTGCTGAGGTGAGATAAAGTTTATGGTGGTTATTGAGAATACGTCTGGCTTGAGAAAACTATTGTGTATTTCACCTCTGAGTTAATCTAGTGTTCGAAAAAAGGTGTTTTCGTGCTTTGTCACTCCAGTGGTGAGAAGCTCACTCTTTCCTGCCAAAGTTACCTGCCCCGCAGTTAAACCTAAACTTGTATGCGCTGTGTGATGTAA
>NW_008751714.1:503525-511272 GCF_000715545.1 Opisthorchis viverrini
CGCACGCAGTTAAACCTAAACTTGTATGCGCTGTGTGATGTAACTCCAGTAGTTTGTTTACTTTCGATAAGGGAATGGTATCAATCCCTGAGTCTACTTGGGAACGTGTGGTTCTGACGCACTGAATTTCCGGTTCACTGTCGCCACTAGCCTCTGTCTTACTATTGTCACGACTGTCTACTTCTTAGAGAAACTCATTCTAGATCGGCCTCTTAGATGGAGCACCACGCTTGCTTGATTTAATTGCTCCAGTTGCGTGTGTCCCAAAGAAGAGTGAAGCCCAACATCTATATTCCAGGGACCTCTTGAATAGGTTCGATTTATTAGTAAGAGACTGATGCAAAACTCCGACACGCTTTAATATACCACATCTTCATAAATTTCATCCTGTACTTGAAAAGAGGAAGTGGAAACGTTCATTTGTTGTCCTAAACATGCCGACCCTCTGTAGACACTATATTTAACAAGTCCGTCAGGTGTTAGTGTAGTCGGGATGTTCGAATATCACAGCGGGATTTACGTTGCATGCTCTAAATGAGCTGACAAATATGTCCCATCACAGTGGCTATCACAAAATTATCATCTGTAAAGCTCCGATTGTAGGTTATTTTGAAAGTACACTCCGTGAGGTGCCTATTCACTTTTATCTTGATGTGAACAATGAGCTGACTTGGAGTTAGCGACATAAAATGTCAACAATTATGTTGTCTTTTTCCATGTTCCGCTGACCCATTCAACCCGTAATCCTGTGATATGTTTTGTAAATTGTTATGAAACCCTTTTCATAGTCCGAAAACAAAAACCGTACAACGTTCTTAATATTATAAAATGCACGAGATACCGAACTGAATAGGTGCGGCGTCATCCGCACCTGTTGGCGAAAGAACTGCGGTAGGCCTTCAGCAAGTGTCGAGTTTCGGTTTCCACTTAGTAGAGTTCTTTGGGATATTGGAGATTGGTGATGTGTACGACGACTTGAAACTAAATGGCCTCCTTTATTGCCATGAATGCTGCTTTTATCACATTCTAGGTGTCAGCAACCATTACAGTAAGAACAAAAGCTTTGTATCCATCTCTCAAACAAATAATTTTATGAATGTGTTCGACTTTTGTGTGCGTCTGCTAAGCAGGCTCATGTTTCACGGTCAACTGGTGGGCTAAGTTGATATTCTCCCACACAGTAAAACGGGTCACTGTACCCACTATGTTAAGCGTTTGGCACCTGGTCATTCGTAAAAGATGGAGCTGTCTAGTTTGAAAAGCTTTCAGAGAACCCTAAGCAGTAGAGGGTGATATAACTGCACAGTTCTGCAAAAAAATGGAAATCAACTTATGCTACGATTGTTCGTATTCGCATCACTCTTGTTTGAACAGTCATCCTCCGGTCCTGGCGCAGATAGTTCGGTGAGTCGAAACCAAAGGGGAAAGTACTGGAATCGAGTTTCGCTCTTAAGAAAACTCATCAGCAGTGCCTCTTCTCGGCCATGTGGGGTTTGAACTCCGGATACGCAGTGTCTCCTTTCTTTCGCGTGGACTCAACGAAATATTTGCCCCAGGACAGACGGACGACTGTTCCAACGAGAGTGATGTAAAAGCGAACACTTCAAATCCCACAGCCACCTATAACAAAAAGCTTGTAGACAACAGTACGTCCATCGCAAGCTGTCTGAATGGTGGAGATGCCCGAATATTCTAGGCAAGTCGGTCTCCAACCACAGAAGTTAGCTCCAATTCAGGCAAACTTTTTCAAAATCCTCGCTGCTTCAAGCAGCTGACAAGCAGCTACCCATTCTTAAAATAGTTCTTCTCCCCTCACTGACAGGAAAAACGCCAAGCTTGTGTTCATATTCCGTTAGATTAATGTCCTTCCAACTTTGGACTTTAGTTCGACCTGCAAAATTAAGCCCATCGTTGGTCGTGAAAGGTGGTGATAGTGATAGATCTGACGAAGCTTGTTGGTAGCTTGCTGCATGTGTTGCTCTTTATGGGGGTGGTCAGGTGTGCATAGTCTCCAAACTTTTGTTTGGAGCAAAAGTGGGCACAACTGGAATTATTGCTCAGATGCAAAGCGAGATTATCCTGAAACGAGCAAAAGGTTTATATTCATCAGGTGAATATACCATGTCGATACCAAGTTAATTCAGGAAAAATTAATTGACACGAACCAACTACTCTAACTGGTGATGAGATATCGTTGAAAGCCAGCAATCGATTTCGTCTTATGCGTGACTCACCAGATGGGCGTAGCACCCGAAATCCCATTAATCCTACTTCAGATGTGACAACGAAAGAGACATGTGTGCAGTTAAATACTGAGTAGCAAACAATAGATTTATCAACCTACCACACTCTACAAACGAGTATTTAAATCCATTTATTAGAGGATATAACTGGACTCCAGAGAACGTAAAGCATGTATGTGTACGTGTGCGATTTGAACCTTTTCAGTCAACACACAAAGACTTTCATCATTGTTTTCCCTATATCGGAAACTCCCTCAAGCATTTTGAATTATTTTAGGTATCCAAATTGGAATGTTTTCGTTTCCATAAGAAAATGGACTAGTATAATTTCAAAACATAAACAAAGAAACCTCGGACAATTTGATGAGATTGTATTTCTACGTCTTTTACAGTGTGATGAATTTTCTGGGACGGGTGCATTTTCTGATGCCTAAAGTAGCACTATATGGTATTTTGTTCTTTGCTATGTCCCTTTTGTGAAGGTTATAGTCAACAGTCTCCTCCAGTACAGTTAGCTTCCAGCAAAGCTGCTTTTAAGTGATGATGATGAGCGGGAACTTGCACTCTCTGGGAGCAAGGCGAAATACCCACTGCATCTCCTGTGAACTCTCCAAAACGTAGGTTGTCTGATTTTTCCGGCCCTTCCTACGTAAGTTATAGCCTAGCTTCTGCATTCCCGTTCAATCTCGCCCTCAAAGAAATAACTAGCCGATCACCAGGATACGTTCAAAACCTCGATGGTTGTCATCGACCTGAATTTTCTAGACTAAACTACCCTCGTTTGCAAACAACCAACCAAAGCCGTGAGCCCTGATTGATAAATGGACCTCCATTATACCACCAAGCGAAACACACCCTGCGTTTGTAAACGGTAGAGCTACGCTTTGGAATGATTAGCGTGAAAGTCTCCTGCAATTTCTCAGACCCCGGAGGTTAAAGAAAATTGTACATACCCCCATATATACAGCGACTCTGATGAGAAGGTGCTTAAGTAGGTCAGTACACCAAGGATCTGAATAATTTCTGCCAACTTAGGCAACTGTAGATTCCCTGATCTGTATTATAGGGCATCCCGTTCACAGTACGGGGTATGATCATGTATGGTTGCGAAACATGGCTACTGTGTGCCGACGACCTAAGATAATTTCTGATTTGTGACTACCGACCTGTCGCAACATATGGATGCCAACCAACACGAATGATGGTGTAGCACTTCCCCGGGATAAAGTGGTCTCCCAAACCGTGCATTTTTTAGATTGAATCTAGCCAATTAAAAACTCCAGGTCTTAGTACGCCACATTTAAATGACCCAAGTAAAGTACGCAAACCAGCATGTCCAAATCAGAGCTGAATAAATCTTCTGTTTTAATGACGATTTGATCGTGTAAGTAAAGCTAATCTACAGAGAAAAACTAAGAAGTACTGTGCAGCTATCTCGTTATTGTTGGGAATTATGTTTGCACTGGATACCCTCCGAAAATTTTTAAGGACAGTACTTTGAATATTTAACCGTTCGGCCACGAGCGATTGGTTAGCTGTTTGAATGACTTGCCATAAGAGAGGATATACCGCCAACCGTTTTCCAGTCCAAACCACGTGGCCTGTTGTTGAGTGACCGGCCCTTTCTGAGTCCTCTTATTGGAACCAACCAAGTAGTTAGTCAGCCTTCTGCGACCAATAAGAGCCCCGCACACAGAATATGTTTAGACACTTTCACCCATATTTAATAAATACAGTATTTCAGACTTGTCTCAATTTCAGATCTCTCTCCATGTCGTTCAGTCAATATTTACAAAAGTCAGTGGGGGTTCCGCACGTCACCACACCGTATATCCCCATATTTGTCGGAAATATTTACATCATGTTCATAGGATATTGAATTCTACTTTCAAGCTAGTGGTTATGAATAACTTGATGGCTTCGCATTGGAAAGAAATATAGGAAAATCATTCGCCTGAAGTCGTATGAACGTGTACGAAATCTTGTTAGAAACAAAAAATGAGAATATTCTTTTTTAAAACAAGCATTTCAGATGACATATGCTTGTTTCCTTTTGTTAAACAACACTTTGAAAACATTTTTTGTGTGCTGAAGCCATTTCCTTCACATGTGAGTACTGACGGGAAGATCGATTATTTGCGGCGTATTTTTAATCGTTTTAGTATGGTAATTTGAAATCACAGGCGGAAAGACCGTCAGCCGATTTACAAATATTTCTAGTTCACGTACTACGAGCCTTCATTGTCCCCACTTTACTTTGCATAACTCAGAAGTCTTAGACGCGGAATAAGCTGGGTTTCGTGTTCCAGTCATTTCAGGACCTGATTTTAGGGAACAAGCCCCGCAATTGTTTTAAAGAATATCATCGGAAGTCCAATAACAAAAAGAACCAGTTTAACGGATAAAAGAAACTAATACACCGGAAATAACGTTTACTGATATACACAAATCTAGCTGCTGAAAAGTTTTTAGGCGTGATGTTGTTGACAGTGCCAAGCAGTTGTGCCAAATTTTTGGTAAATCACACACGGTCGAACTGTCAGCTCTTTCCAAACGCGATTAATAGAGATTTTATCCCATTTGTTTCTGACACTCTCAAGCAGTCTGCTCTTACAAGCCAGTGAAATCGATTGTGGTGTCACATCGTTAGTCATGAGTTCATATATGCCACGCACTACACTGAGCTGTAACCGTTGCTAACGTTTGAATGGCAATTCAAAGTTATCTTAACACGACCGTCAAGCTTCATGGTTAACGTTTACATATGCTGAGGACGCTGAGTTGAAATTCTTAGGTAACGTCGTACGATGATCGATGCCCTAAGCAGCGAATCAGAGAGCTACACAATAAAACAGGGACCGGTACTACACGGCATGATGGATCACCGGCTGATCTACCCACCGTCTTTCACCTCGACACCATTAAAGACCGAAGAAAATCGATACCACTACGAATTGATCAGGTGATAAGCCGATCAGAACTCACTGCAATAATCGTGACGAGTTTTTTGTGAAATGTATGCGCTTATTGTTCAGTTTGCTTCTATTCTTTAGCTTTGAAATTTCGGACCTGCTTCAGTAAAAATCCCTTAGCTCAGGCTTATATGTAAGTTAGGTTTCCGCCGTTTTTTTTTGGCAAGAACGACCATGTTAACTTATCCCTAGTTTGTATCTATAATGAGGCCTTTGTTTACACTGCTCATTTAACCCGAATTTTCCACGGCTGTATTTTATACTTATAGCATGTTGGTGATGCTACTCAACTGAGAACATAACCAAAGGCTTTGGGTGTTGACCGTACCGTCCCCATTACAATTAGCCATACATACCCACTCACCAGGGAAATCATCCGAAATGGTACAGTTTCACGATAGACCACGCTGTCAGGAGTCACAGTTTAATTAATCGACACCAATTGGAGCAGAGATGCTTCTGTATCTCCGGTAGTCAGTTTCCAGTTCACCTGAAGAGATCACTGGGCTCAGTCAGCAAACGTTTGCAGGCAACTGAACGCACGAATAGCTCCCATGAGCTGCGTGTTCACGCCTACCTATAATGAATGTCAATGAGCGGAAAGAATCCGGAGCAAAATGGTTGACCAAATTTTTAGTGTATGTGGCTTCAAGAAGTTAACATAGGTTAACGCCACGCTATTCCGTTGTAAAGTGATGCAACTGACTCAAACTCCGACACAAATGATTTCACTTACTCATCAACCATGGTATGCCACTTAACTCACAAACGCTTAACACATTATATTTGCTGCTTACCCGTAGTAAAATTCGCAATTTCACTGCAATATTCTTACGGTAAAATGAACTGTATGTATCACCAATGAAAAGAAGAACTGTAGATCTACGGGTGAAGGCACAATGTACACTGGAATGGGCACTCTTATGCATACTAGAGAGAATGTACGGTCCCACTGTTGCATCTCAAGATTCAGTACATCAGTATTATCAGACAACACTTCCGAAAAAGCGCACGTGATTAGTGCCTGTTTATGTGTCCCAACCAACAACCTGCCAGAAAGTAATTTACCAAATTAAACGTCACTTTCATTTCCATTGAAGAAGCTGTTTTACTGAATATTGCCCAAATCGTTTCTGCGATCCATTAACTTGGTAGAGGCATCACGGCTATTAGTCAGAGGGGTCTTTTGTGTTTTACGGGAAAAATACAAAGTTCCGTTTAACCACATTGGCAGCTGGACACTAGATAACGATCTTGCAAATTACCGAGGCGTCCAGCTTATTGTATTCAGGTTAGTCGGTAAAAATGACGCCGATGATGTCGTTCCCAATGAGCTGAAGGCAGCAGTTGACTGATCGGACGATACCCTTGCCAGGGACGGATGCTTGGTTAACCATTAAGGAACGATATTGCTCCGCTGTCACCCTACACGGAGAATCCGCCAAGCCAGACCCGAGGACCAAATAACATAGCTATCCTGTTCTTCCCAACTGTCAAGGCGAATATGTTTTGTACACACTCCTCAAATGGGAAAGTCACTCAGCTGCCTACATGTCATTCAGTCTTTTTAGTTTTGAGCAACCTTCTCACTCTACTACATCAGCATGATGTCATCCTAGCGGCCTCTTGGCACAGCAATAATAAATCCAAAAGGTTCATCGGTTGTTCTTTCCCTGGTCACGATGGCTTAACTGAGTCCTGAATTTTGACCTGTTACTACCACCAACGGATGACGCTAAAAACATTCCAATCCATAATACAGAAGTGTAGCACAAACAGCCTCTTACGTTACTATTCATCGGATCATGAGTATACAGTAATGCCACAATTCCCACGAAGTTTTCTGATATACTTAAGATATTCCTCTATTATCCTAAACGAAACCTAAAATTTCACGGACAGAACATATGTTCACTTTCACGCTGGAGTTGTATTAGTTCTGACTGTAGTGTGACAGATGAGGTGAATGCACGAATCTGCAAGGCTCGGGCCGCGTTTGCTAACTTGAGACACCTATGGCGTCAAAATGGTTTATCCCTGAATCTGAAGGGACGTGTGTATCATGCTACTGTACGGGCTGTCTTGTTGTATGGCTGTGAGACTTGGCCTATTCGAGCAGCGGACCTGAGACGTCTTCAGGTGTTCGATAATCGTTGTCTCAGAACCATAGCTCGTGTGGGCTGGTGTCAGCGAATCCGTAACGAGGCAGTTAGAAAGCGCATTTTCGGTTGTGTAACGGGTACTTCCATTGAAGAATGTGTCCAGCACCAGAAGCTGTGTTGGTTGGGACATAAGTTACGTATGCTGAACCATCGTTTGCCGGAGAGAGTACTGTTTTCCATGCCCAACCCAGAGTTGGCGTAAACAGAGAGGTGGCCAACCCCTGACTCGATAGAGGAGTATGAAGGAGATCACGAAACGCTTGGGTGCTGTCGGTGCTACTCGCCTTCCAGGATGGGGACCGCGTGATCCTCACTGTGCCTGGTTGGAGACACTACAAGATATGGCTGCCAACCGATGTCAATGGCGTTC
>NW_008751714.1:511416-517978 GCF_000715545.1 Opisthorchis viverrini
ATGATGATGATGATGATGATGATGATGATGATGATTACTTTCACACTGCCGCATCCACACGTTCTTTTCTGCTTGCTCAGAATGTTGTTCACCATGCCAAGTATGTGGGTGACGGGGTCGCTACAAGCTCCGCAACTTACAATCGGCACTAATGTACTTGGGGATGTGTTCTCGGACTCTGTCCAACAAACGCTCAGTGGCACGACAAACGTGTAATGTTCGGTACGACCATACTCATGAGTACGCACAAAATTGTTGGTGGAGCTTGGCAGTTTGTCCAACGGAACCAGATAGTGGGACTGGAATAATGTTTGACCATGTGCGCCGTACCAACGGAACCGGGCATACTAGTTCAGCAACCACTGTGCCTTTGGAAAGAAGTTGTTCTTGAATTCACAATGCTTAGAATTCTACTCATAGTTTATAGTAAGAGCCACTCATGATATTCGTTCACCGAAAACATCCGTCCTTAGAACTTGTAGCCAGTAAGAGAGACATATCTTCAATTGCCGAAATATTCAGTTAGGTTACTCTTTTTATCCTTTTCCGAAGTTCACAGACCTGGATTCCTTGTAGGCGCATGTCTCCCCACCACGCTCTAGATCACCGGATGTGCACTGTTCGCCAACCGGTGCACAACATAGCCCACGAGATATTTGGAATCACTAGAAGTAATCGACACTGTCGAGCGAAACCATATTGTGTTTGGATGACTATTCGGACCATAATTATGTGCATTTGGGCGCACATGGGACCCCCGGAGCTTTTTTGCGTTAAACCATGAATGTATACTCAACGGCAGGCATTGTCGTGAAATTGGTGTGATAGTCACTGGTCTGCCGTTAGTTCCATGCTAGCCAGTGTCTCTATGGCTAAGACGAAAGGCACGTCAGTTGTGAACGTCATCCTTGCAGTCCTATCTTGAATATATAGTTGAAAAGTTTCCAATGTGCGGAAGAACCAGGGACCTTATGGATATTCCGAGAGTATTTAACAAGACTTACCATTCAACATCCTCCATATGGTAAATGGAACGGAAGGACAAACTGGCATTGGGAGATATTGTTACAAAGATGTCCAGGTGGAAGCACACTTATGAGCTTTTACAGAAAGCGAACATGGAAACTATTCAAAAGGTTGCTGAAAACTCTTGGACAGCCCACGACTAGTTTCGCCCGTTTCGGGACTCGAATATCGTGCCAACTGAAACATGAGGCGGCCCGTGTGCAGCACATTCAGTTGTAGAACATCATAAACGAGGGATTCAGTTGAGTCTCCCGTGAAAACCAAATTGATTTGCAAATGAGTGTATGCTAAGTTCTTCAGATTTATACTGCTTGGAATCAATCGCAATTTGTACGTTCCCTTTGTCTGTGCAACAAAAATACACAAATTACGTGACCAGAAATTGCCTTGTTGTTTCATGTCCCTGGTAATACCGGCTGGCCTCACAGGTACTCGGAAAAATTAGAGCCATTTGCACCAAAAGCGCCGAACTGGGAATCGTCAAGGAACTCAACGCACTGATTACTAGAAAAGCCATTAATTCAGTCAGATATTTAGAAACACGGATTTGATGCTGGCTGTCCCCTTGTAACATTTACCAGCTAGCTATCCGATCCACCACTTTATCAAGTCACTTCTATGGATGACTATCAGTTTGCTTGTGAAGATCGGTACACCTGACGGCGGACGAAAATGATGACTAAATGCATATCCGGACATATGCCTTCTGGCTTTCTAAAAGCGTTCAGAACCATTAACAGCCACGTTCTAGCCCATCGTGTAGAAAAAGGGACACCATTTAGATCCTAATGCAGCACTTGTTGTTACCTACAATGTTGACCTGAAGTTCCTCCAGGATAAAAGTGGTAACCACAGAAGCCGCGGCATTCGGAAATTACAGGCCTTCGTTGTGATTCCACAAGCGTCCGATCCAAATGCTCTGCTTACAATAACTCCGCTGTAACCAAAAGGGGAAACATTACAAGACCAATTTATCAACACTCGTGATCTTGATTCACGAGCTAACGTCAGACAATGCGATCCTCCGCCCGGCCCATGATCACGCCTCTGATCCTTGTGACATTTGACATTTTCGATTATACAAAAGCTGAAGGGTTAAAGTTTATTCAGGTATATGTTACAGCCGGATCGCCAGATGCCAAAAAGGACTCTCACCCAAACGAGTGTTCTAAATACACCTGTGAGTATATAAATATAATATGATATGTATAATAATATAATACAATAATAATATAATAATATAATAATATAACATAATATAAATATATAAATATAAAGTTATGGCCCATTACCCGAGACAATCAATAGAAGAAAAGAATATTTCTTCACTATCTTCGTGCATATGACGGTTTCCACGCTTGAAAATCTGCAGATAGCGTGAAACGATTCGCTCGGATCGACCCCTGATTGATGTCTGTACTATCTGGCGTAATGCAATTTTTCATCGTGGGACTGAGTCTAGTGGTGGTTCAGGAAGAAGGGCTAGCGCATTCTCTTTGTAAACTGTTGTAAGTACGTCCACATTCCGCTGAACAACGGAAGTGGGAATAAATCACAATATTTTAGTGGGGTGACATATTGCCTTCAGACAAATGGTTGGAGCAGGAAACGTGTCTTGATAAATGAAATAAACTGCGACTGTGTGCAGCCTTTATAGCTTGAACCCAAATAGACTGACTGTCTTACAAATTTCTCATGAGTGATACTTTAAGTATGGACAAGTGTCATGCACCACAACGGTGTTTCTCATTGTACAGATAGCATACTGAAGCGGAGCTTAAGTAACGTGTTGGAAACGTAAAAATTTACACATGCTGATAGACAGAGCTACGTACAAATTGTATCCAGTTAGGAGGCGTAAGCCTATGACAAGGGTGTCATTACGATGGCATTGCGTCATGTAGGCAAACAGAGTGTATCGAAAACCTGTAGCAGTCAGCAAACATGAGTTGGGATTTAGGCATCTAAAAACACCACTGGATAAAATTTACAACATGGGGCGTTGTGTATTCACAAAAGGGGACAAATACCTCCATTATTATGTGGATGAGAGCAATTTTTTCCTCCTAAACTTCAAACGGCACTGAATAATTCTGGGTTAGAAGGGTCTGCAGATCCGCGTACGCTTTATGGGTTTGGAACTTATAGCTAGGTAGTAGATCACTGGTGTTTATTCACTTTGCATTGGGAAGTTGACGGTATTCGGACAAGATCCGAAGGTAATAGGAACTTACATGAAAGAATAACCAAGTCTCAAATCACGGCAATTTCGTCGCAATACCAATAATTTCACCTCAATCCTGTGGTCCAAAATTACACTATGAATGGGTGCGTAGTATTGCTTGAAGTTGGGAATTGATTATTTAGTTGAATGGTTCTCACTCTACCCTTGCACCCGATGAACATGGTAGATTGGTTTCATGTAAGAAGCTAAACGTTGTCCAGCAACAGCTCCCGAACTTTTCTGAAACGGGGATCTCCTGATAGGCGCCGAACCCTCTCCAGTTGATTGAAACATCTAGCTTATTTCTTCTGACTTGTCAACTTCCACATAGCTGCTCACTTCTGTCGTGCCACCTGATGATACCAAGAGGATGATTCCGAGGGTAAGTTTGAGCTATCCTTCCAGAGTCTTATTAGTCACTTGTCCCCTGCAAATCGAAATACGCCAACCAGAATGACGGAGAACACGTCTCAACCATTCACTGATCGCCACACTGTCCTCATAGAACGCTGGCTGGCACAACATCCAAACTATGAGTGTTACTGAAATCACTGCGATGTGACAAGCGTGCCGAAATGCGAATCCCGGGTTATAAGGCTCAACTGACTTTAGGCCAACAAATACTCAGAAACAATAAAATCAAAAGAATCCGATCTGCGATTCACAATCAGAAGTGTTGGGTCTTTTGAGGAAAACCTATTGAGCATGCTGTGACGCCGTCCAACTGGTGCATACACCAGAGAAAATTCGTTATCGCTTCAACGTATGGCCTCATCAAATAAGTTCCCTGGAGTTGTGCTTTCACCATCCACTACCAGCCGGTAACGTAAGGAATATACAGGGTTTGGCACATCAGACTATACAGTTTGAGCTAAATGCTTTGTTTGTCGATTTGGTTGTACACATTAGTCAACCGAACACAGTAAGCTGCGTTAGACCTTTTTTTGCCTACAGGAACAGCATAGACTTGGAATTTAAGACCACCGACCACTTTACGACTGAAGTTGCAAACGAATAACCCGATGGGACTACTTACTGACAGACCGAACAAACTAGGGTTATAATGTTTTATTGCGTTGCGTTTGGTAATTGAAACGTTAACAGCCGAATGAACCGAGACTATTGTGTATGATGATAAGGCAACAAAGAAGTAAGTCATAGGTCTCGGGGATTAGCATTGAGCAGTCACTGATTAGCGACTACACACCATTCCAGGTTGGTGGAACAAACCCAATGTTTAGTTGAGTATAGCCCGTCAATGGTGAAAACCGTAGGAACACTTCATCTTACATATGGAGTGGAATCCCCTGGGAAGCTAATTTATGGGACTGGGACATGCAATATCTGGTAAGAATGACAAACTGGCACATTCAAGGAGAGCCATGCCCATGGACATTATTCTGAAAGAATTACTTTGCTCGGATGTCTGATCCTAACAGACCTAGGGGGAAAATGGATGAAAATTTACAGACAGTCGTCTATCGGCTAAGTCTCGTTTGGGACCAACCATATGAGTGTAGTCCCAAAATACTTGAAAACTGACTCATTAACCCGAAGAAGCGACCTATGGGGATGTAAATACTAGCTTTTGCAGACAATCCCAAAATACTTGCAGAATATTCAAGACGAACTTGCTCAAATGTTATATATTTTTGCAACTACCAGCTAGCTGAATTGAGATAAACATCCACTGCGATACACCAAACTGTAGATTGTGAACGGTCATGAAAGTGCTCGATACGAAAGCCTCTAAACCGAATTAGTAGTATAAGTGATCATGACGCATAAGCGGACACGAACATCCTGAATACACTAACTCGCTCCGATACTCGGGGTCGTTCTCAGGGATACTGCTAGTGTTTTTGCATTCAAGCGTTTTCGTCAAGCCTTTAAAACACAATATGCCTTTCAAAGAACTATCCTAGACATGAGTCCTCGCATAGGAGAACGATATCTTTGGATTCATGTTTTTATAAACATTGAACATCTTTCTGAAGGAGAAGCCCGCACACGAGAGCGGTTAACTAAACCCGTAAATTGAACCGCCATACATGAAATTACCGGGTGAACTGGCTATCAAAGTGAGGCCAGCGTGAAATTGTGGTGCTAAGAAACTGAATCAAAACCTCAAAGGCTTCTTCGGGGTTAAGATCAAGTGGAGTTTCGGAAAGAACGGAATTCACTGGTTCCGAGTTTGTGAAACATTAGCCAGACCTTCCAGGGTCGGAAAATTCCTTTTGAAACGTACTGTTGCACAGTATACAACTCAAAGGACTGCTAGAGAGTCAGTACGCCAAAAATTACGTCTATTCACACGCCGTTGCGGAGCGAGTTTTATAACTTCACCTAACAGGATCAGCTCATGAAGGTCCACCGTGAAAAAAACACCATTGTGATCATACGGCAAATCAGATTTTCACATTGCTAGTCCTGAAAAGTTCAGAATGGCTGCATTCCGTTCATGTTACTCATAGCTGCATACGTAGATGGGCTAGAACTGCAATCCTGAACCTCCTGAACAATGCAACATGAGGAAACTATTTTTTGCGAAATAACGTATAAAACAGCTCTTACTAAATCGCAACTGCCGTTCGAAGGTGTATATGATCATCTGCGTGTCGGGCCATTGCGGAGGGGTTCCAGAAATTACCAGGCCTGTCCACAAACTGAGTCGGTTTCACAGAAAATTGTCCGTTTCATGTGACCTGCCCTCTACCATACCACAGATGGAAAAGCAGCGATCCGGCTAGGTGCTGACCGTACTGAACGTATGGATGAGAAGCTGGCACCGGAGGACCAAATTGGTGCATCCAGTTCACAACCGATAGGTATTCGAGTTCATTATCTTCTTGGTGGATAAAACTACACATCAAATGTCTCTGAGGAGTTGACAGTGACATCCAATAAGAAGAAACAGATAATGCCTATCTAGGCCCTCCGGAGGGGCAGTCGTTGAAGGTAGGGACTCAGCATCATCATCAATGTCAGCTGTAATAACCGCGTACTCGTCGTAGTGGTTGTAGCTGCCGCGGTTTCGTTCACCGATGTTTTGGGGGGGATAGGTACGGTGGGCTGTCAAGTGGGGGGGTTGGAAAAGGAGCTATGCATTGAAGGCAATCGATGCACGAGCGCCATTGAAAACGCGACTGGGCCATGTCTGATAATGTCTCTAGCCATTGATGTGGCCCGTCTCGGGGTCCCCATCCAGGAAGACGGCAGTGACCAGCGCAGCTGAGTTTGCTGGTAATGGCTTTCACACTTCGCTGCCAAGTCATTGTTTGACCGCCTCTGGCTCTCTTCCACCCTTCACAT
>NW_008751714.1:518799-519220 GCF_000715545.1 Opisthorchis viverrini
TAATATTGTTTGCATTACAACGGGATCAGATCCCAGAAGAGCTATGTCGTCTGCGTACTCGATATCTGTGAGCGGAGGCCCAGGGAGCACTTCGACCCCACAGGCATTAGAGGCTGGTAGTGCGTCTTTCATGATCGTGTCAATGACGAAGTTGAAGAGGAAAGGTGAAAGAGGACAGCCCTGTCGGACACCAGTGGATGTGGTGAATTCAGGACAGAGCTTCCCGTAGACCTTTACACCGTTACGGGAGTTGGTGTACAGCCCCTTGATGAGGGTCAAGAATTTATGGGGTACACCTTTGCTCCACAGACACTGCCATAATGCTTGGCGGTCCACAGAGTCAAAGGCAGCTTTCAGATCGAGAAAAACAACCACTGTTGGTTGCTGAAAGCAGTGTCGCTGTTCCAGAATCTGTCGGAGG
>NW_008751714.1:521631-537410 GCF_000715545.1 Opisthorchis viverrini
GGATAATGCGCCGGCGGTCACGGTCAACCGTTGGGCGATCGGAGTGTGCGGTTTTTGGGGCCGACCTTTTCTAATCCGTCCTTCCTCGGGGGAAGGCAGCATCGCTGCTTCCATAAACATGGACATGCTGGTCGCCTGGGGGAAACACCTTACTGCCTTCACAATCCTGTCGCAGAGGACAGTACGACTTTACTCCCAGACCGCTCCGTACCACGATTGATCGTAGTGCGGGGTCTCGCTGCTCTTGGTCTGGCTGCTCCCCTTTGGCCTTCCTGGCACGGTTGTAACTTGTGGAACGAAGTTCCAGCCAGTGTAGCCTGCGGGATCATTGCAGCACTCAAGCCCGACCACCACGTCAAGGTGGCAGATTTAGGTCGGGAAGGTAGGGAGTAAATGCTCTGGAAATACTTTCGGAGCACATGAATATGCAACTATCGCATGTCAAGACTTTCCATAGGGAGAGAACATTCTGTAAAAAGCAATCGTTGAAAAAATATGATATCTTGAATAAATTAAGTCATTGTTGAGCCAGCTTCGAACGCATAAGCCTCCCGGACTCGATTAACAACTTTTCGCAAAGGAGCTCATACCCACAAAAAGTATGGCGCAACAGAAACAGATATTTTTTTTAATATCCTTAGCACCTTGAACAGCATAACAGTCGAGTACAGAAACTCTTGTTTTGTAATGCGCAGAAAGGCTGCAAACTGTTTCTTGTTTTATACAAGGAAAACATAGGATTCGGGACATATCACACTATCCTTGAAGCACATCTGGATGGCACTGTTTAGGTCGGCGGGCACAACCCCAGATCCCGGAAAACCACCAAGCCGAACTATTTCCAACCTGTACAACCAACTTGTCTGATGAGCTCCCAAACGACTGGCTACATATATAAGCTGCCGTAAGACGTTTGAATGCGACATTACTGCAACGGTTGAATCACCAACTAATAAAGAAAACACACAGGCTATGCATCATCAGCAGCAAAAAAAACACCGGCACTTCCCTACCGAACAGACAACTTATTTTATAACTATATTGTACGATAGGGGGTGTGGACGTTTCCATGCTAGTTTGCTATAGGCGTGTACAACCCCGTACATCAAGTCAGACAGCTCGGAAAAAACCTCACATTAAGGATAGCGTTGACACTGACTACCGGGCCTATCTTGCACCAGTTTAGCTAAGCCAACAGTGTATCACGAGGGACCAACGCTGAAAGACCGGTAGCAGAAACTGTGCAATTAGCAAACGTGATTCTGACTTTTGAGATCGTGATCTGGCTTCATTCGATACAGTCCTGCCAAAGCCAACATAACAACCGAGGTGTGTAAACTCTCCACAATCTCCAATACTTCTCCTTGAATCGCAAGGAGCACGCATGGAGACGGCACTTTCTGAAACACGGTACATGACGAAAGATGGTATGATTGTGGTCAGTTTCAGAGTCTTGCGCTTCACCATCGTCTTCAAGGATGACGGTATCATCTGCGTACTCTAGATCCACAAGACTCTCACCGACAAAGACTTGAACACCGAGGTTCCCAGCGTTCGCCTCGTTAGCTACCGACCAGAGTAATATTTTACTTATTGAATGCCGATATAATTGTACAAGCAAATCCTATCACGCGGGCTCCAAGTGGCGCTACTGATATAACGCACTTAAACGTATCATTGTGCATCATATCCGAGACCAAATTAAAGACGTCTATCGAGGATACTCGCATATTTATCACAGTTCACCATAGTTGAAGTTTTCGTCAACCCGATGGGATCCACAATGACACGATTCAGTGGATGTACAACGGTCGCAACACCCGCGTCCTAAAAACTATCAGTTTAAATGTATCTCTGCGAATTCTTCGTAACAGTGGCATGGCGAGCAGCACTGTACAGTTCGAGTACAAACGGCAGTTTCGTTCGAACTGACGTGCCTAATGAGTGCGACCATCCGCAAAGTTCCGATGCACCTTCAGTAAAACAACAAACTTGTCAACCATAGCTGAAGCGGTATCAGATAATCATTAAGTAGTATACTCGAGTTTTACTCTCCTTATCGCTCACAAGTAGGGTATATTCTCGGTCATGCCGACCGCACTAGAACGCGAAGGGGGTTCTTCAATTGAGTATAGCGTGGACATACATCCAACAAATCACGCAGTTTCGCAAAATACGGGGAGGGGGTGGGTTGGGATGTCATTGCTCAGCAGCCTCCAAGAACATCCATCAGTTTAGCTAAGTTCAACCTACGCCACTGCAAATGCGTGGGAATAAGACAACTCTACTAACAGGCCTATGCAACTAGAAATCGAAGCTATCCACACTTCCTTTGAGTTTTCGTATAACGCTACATTCAGCAACAATTTCCAAAACGAAATCCCCGAAATCTCTCGACCGAACATAAACCTTATCCTGAACTGCGTGTAATCCAAAAGCTGCTACACGGGTATTCAACAAATTCAACGGTGATGCATTTTATATGACAACCGAAGTAAGTAGACAAAATGCCTGTGTAGTGTTCATATGCCCTGAACCCCTCAACCAAATAAAATCACCCAAGACATGAGAGTTGCCATTCTTATGAGATGTGAGGGCGTCAGACTGTTCCCATCGGTACTGAAGCCAACACCAAAATCTATCTATAGACTCTTTATTTTGTAACTCCTGTGTGGAACAGTGCAGGTCAAAAGTCGTAACCCAAATCGTAACCCGGAATGCGTTTGTGAAACCTATGGTTGGGTGTGAGTTTAAACATGTAAAAATAGCACCCAAAGGGCGTGTACTCTAGCGGATCTAGGGTACTCACGGATGACCGCACCTACAGGTACAACACTTTTCCGCTGCCTAGCTGTCGTACCACACGAAAGAAACGTAGAGGGCTGAGATACTGCCAGGTTGTCCATGCCTGGACAGTGGCAGTCGAGATGACAGAGTTGGGTTCCAACCATGGACTTTCCGGTCAGTAAGTTTGGGCCTTAACCACTGAATTATCTTGAGTTAACAGCTTGAAAGAAAGTAAGACCCTAAAAGGGCGAATCCGATCGTGGAGACGTAATTTAGCCCAGTACCATGGCCCAAACTAAAGGACGAACAATCGAACAATATGATGTTTCAGATGTATATACAACGGGAGGAGTTTGGCTATTCAACATCTGGGAGAAATAATCACTCGACGATGTTCAGAAAACCCATAGTTTCTCTCCACAACAATTGGGCCTTTTGCATATCGTTCATATTCTCCGGCCAAGTAATTGGAACACAATTACTTAACAACAACCCACTGCCAGAAATACCGAAATTCTTATTTCCGTCGCTGTCCTTGCAATGAGCACCAGGGACATTTTGGCTCACAACACAGTGAATAAGACTCTGACATCCCTCAAAAGGGGTTTTCAAAAGGAGTTTGGCAAGTATGCCCCAGAGCCACTGAATTGGAGCAGGATATTTGGCCAGCATGTGTCGACCGAGTCTTGTATTGACCATTCCACCGGTGAATAAACAATACACATCAACCTTTTTACTCGGCCCTGATCCGAAGCGACGATGGAGTTCCCTCGCAAATAAGCAAGACGCCAGTTTAGAATTGCTATATGCTTGCGTCGCATTCCATTGTTTCGCTGGGCTCCAGGGTTCTAGCAGAGCATCAAGATGACCACGAGATGCAAGTGATGAGCTTACAAGAATGATACGAGGATAATACACTGAATCCTCATGAACTCGTCTCAAGTGAGGTATCATCAAATGAGTCAAATAGGCGGTGCCCAAGTAATTGGTAGCCACGTCAACAGTGACTCCACCGAAAGAGCTCACTCGGCCGGGGGAATATGTCATCACACCAGCATTGTTGACGAGAGCATGGACAGGAACGTCCTCAAATATTTGTGCAAAGCGATCAATCGATGGACGTTCCGTGAGATCCAGATATTCCACGCGGATATCGCTGTTACCGGTTGCGGCGGTGATTTCCCGCTTTACCTGGTTTGCCGCAGTCATGTCCCTGGAAAAGTGGCTAGCTAAAACTGAAAAACCTACCTACATCCAAGCGTAATTTTCCAATTCCTTTGTGCTAGCGCCATTGCCGTAGCACGTCCGATGCCCGATGTTGCTCCCGTGATAATAGCATGTTTCCCGGAGCTGGAAATGCAGTTACAGATTATCGTCCTCCGACGAAACAACTGAAACATCAGAATGAAAACTCCACCTGCTGCTACAAATCCCACAAAGATGGCTGAGAGCTGAGTCATTTACTAATGACTCATTGCACGGTAACTGAAACAGAAACAATCTGGACATTAAAAGCTGTCACGGATAACGAACGACTTATTCCGTAGCTAGAATAAAAAAATAAGGTCTGATAAAATAAACGTCAGCGATTTTTAGTGACTTTGAATCTCTGGCCTTCGACAGAAGCTTAGTGGCAGAGTCGCTGTTAGGTGGATGTCCTGAGTTGGATACGGAGCAAGAACCACAAAAAGCGTTTGCCGCAGATATTCATGTGTGGTACCAACTTCCTGGACAGTGTAAATCATCTGGCAACATGGTTCCCACCAATAAAACAACTTTGGGCTCCAAACGACCGCAGTGCCATTCATCGCGACGGCGAGAATCGATCACTGCCTACCGTTCCTCCTGCGCAGACGACAATCATGCACTTTCTCATCGCGGCTTCTGGACTCTAAGTAGAATACGGGGACCTCGCCTGGTCATCCATTGCTGACGACATAACATTGTTCAACACCGGTGCATCGCTGCCGTACAACCATTATTTATTTCAAAGCCTTATTATGAGGAAAAGAATGAAATTGGACGGAAAAGGAACTTGGTGCTAGCCTAGTGTTAGAATGGTCAGGTCCTACACAACAATTCAACCTTTCATAATAATTCACTACGATTTCAGTTTCAGGCGTCATCTCTGACGAAACCAGATGTGACCCATGCTCCAAGTATTACACTATCACCGAATACGCTGGCTGCAAAGCGTTCGACCGTTAGCTTGGAGATAAAGCAACAGTGATCTCGATTGGTGAACGCATTTTGGCTTGCAAAATAACGCAGATTCCAATGAGGTAAATGCAGTGCGTTTGTTTGGAATCATTGTCACTGGCACACCAAAGCGACTAAAGATGCAAGTGAGCTGAGACTGTGCAGCGAAAGGTGATGTGATCCATCATCATGATCTCCGGCCATTTACTGTAGGCATGAACCATGATAAGGGGTGAGTTCGACCAAGTGATTAGAGTGCGAATTTGCTGACCGGAAGGTCCGTGGTTCGAACCCGACCTCTGCCTCCCAACACTCCTTGTCTAGGCTTGGGTGACCTGGCATTATCCCAGCTCTAGTGCCTCCTTCATGTGGCACGGCAGCTAGGCACCGAAAGGGTGCTACAGTTGAACGATATTTTTCAACCACGATAAGATAATGGTTAATTGGCCCTGCAAAATCCATAAGTAAACGCGACCAAGGGGTAGTTGGTGCAGGCCACAAAGATAACTACGTATTTTGCGGCGATTTTGCAGAACACTGACATTTTGAATACGTCCTACCTAACTTCCGCCGAGTCTTTCATGCAGTTGATGCCCTGGTGTCCAAATTGCTTTAGTGCTCACGCTCCCAGTGTGGCTGGCATTATAACACGCCAAAGAAAAAGCAACTATTGACTTCAGGCGGGGAAGATCGTCGATGGACTAAGGACTGAATGTCGCGTCACTGAAGATTATCAGCGTATTCGACAAGTGTAATACTTATTGGAGCACAAGGTCGCATTTGGTTTGGTCACGGACCACAGTTGAAGTGACCGGAATGGCTCGAATGGATGAAGCGAGTACGGTGAAGACTTTCGACTCGACAAAAGCGGAATCGACAACTGTATCCTATGACGGCTTCATTGCAAACCCATCAGTCTTAATAAGGACTCTGCCGGTACAATGGTATCCGCAGGCTGGTGTTTGATTGAAAAACCCTGAACAAGGAGACTGGTAGAGATGTTTTGCCGTTTATAGAGGAACGCCTTTCTTTCGAACCAATGGAGTGTTGACAAGCGGTTTGTGATCAGTGAGTGTGAAATGGCGACTGTAGATCATTCTGTGGAAGTTCTTGACGGCAAACACAATTGCAAGCGCTTCTTCTTCTAGGTGCCTGCAATTGCGTTCAGCCAGTGTCGAAAATCGGGCTGCATGGGCGACGACTTTTTCAGATCCATCATGAAGTAGGTGGGAAGTGACTGCTCCAACTCCATGGTCGGAAGCATCTCACGTTGGAGTGGTATCCATAGATAGGTTGTAATGTGCGAGAAACAGGTCTGACGATAGGAGCGATTTAACTATGTTGAAAGCTGATTGACAATGAGGTGACAAGTACCAGGGAACATTCTTTTTTTGAGACATAACTGAGGGGGGCCACGAACACGGTGCATGTTTGGTAGAAAAGCACTGTAATGGCTCAAAAACCCGAGAATAGGTCAAAGTGAGGGCATGTCCGTCGGTGGTAACATTCTCCGATTGGCATCCATGTTGTCCGGGTCAGGGCGACGGCCGTATCTGAAATGAAACCGAAATATTTTATACATATAAGAATGCACATTTTTCTGCTCGGATATGATATCCGTATTCCTAGATTCTATCAAGTACTGAGGTTAGGCGATGAAGGAATTCTTCCTGATCAGAGGCTGCCACCTAATAAGCATAGCGCACATGATCTGTTGGAATATGGCTGGCGCCGTTTTTACTCCAAAGGGAAGACGATCGAACTGGAAGAGACCATGGTGCGTGTTAATGAGTAGATCCTTGGGGTCATTTGCAACTTTGATTTGTAAACAGACATCAGCTATATCGGGTTTAGCAAAGCAAGTGTCACCAATGAGTTTGGTGGACAGGTATTCTGCAACTAGGAAAGGGTACCGATTTAAATCGAGTGCAACATTTATTCAATCAATTAATTAATTCATTAGTTGGTCAATTCATCATCCATAAACCATTTACCATCGGTACGTTGGTTCCAATTCAATTCAATTCATCAGCTATAGACCGCGTACCGTAGGCACATTGGCTCCAGCTGCCACAGTTTCGATCACCGGAAAACGGACGACTGTGGAACATGCAACCAAGCCTTGGAGAAAGTGGCATGTTCAGTATGTTCGGAAATTGGGCAGCTAGTCAATAACGGGGATAGTTTTGATGCACGAGCGCCACTGACTGCGCGACCGGGCCATTTCTACAAGTATCATTAGCCATTGACGGGTTGAGTCCCGAAGTATCCGTCCAGGGAGGCGGCTGTTGTCGACCCGACTAAGTTTATTGGTCGATGTTTTCATACTTCGTTGCCAGATCATACATTATCCACCTCTCGGTCGCTTCTACTCAGCATAGGGCTGGGCGGAAAGAGTTCCTTGAGGCAGACGGCCTTCTGGCATGCGGAGTACATGTCCCAACCAGCGTAACCTACGAAGCGTGAGTAATTCATCAGTCGCGGGAGAGTTCCTTTCTCCTGAGACGACCTGGCGTAACTCCGCATTGCTAACCGGATATTCCTACGAGGCCTGGCTAATGCTTCGGAGACACAGATGGCCAAACACTAACATCCCTCATATGTTACCTGCGCTCTGACACACCTCTGATCTATGAGGCAGTATGGATCACACCAACGCCATGTGAACTAAGCCCTTGGCAGACAAACAGACGTAAAGTCAGCGCCATGGGTGTCAGAGGGTGGCAAAAGCTGTCCTAGCCTTCTTGATTCGAGAAGTTATCTCAACCTCAGCCAGTCAATCAGAGCTTATACAGCTTCCCAAGCATATATCTATCTACCACGTTGATTGGTTCATTTACGAGCATGAGGTTTGGGTTTGACCCAACGCAGTGTTGTAGCAAAACTTTACTTGATGCCATTCAAAACCAGTAAGTCTTCTGAGGCACTGTTGTTCAAAAACCTGAAGAACCCTTATATCATCTACCTGCAGGGGCTGTTTCTCATCCACGCAATAATACAGTCCTCACTGTTGCCCGGTATGGAGCATGAATGAATTCTGAAGGGGCAAGACGCATACCGGAAATAGTATTTTTGTAGTCAGTTTATTCAACAGAGCTTGTGCTGCACTCTGGTCTTCAAAGATGAGGTGGAAATTGTTGTGACTTGCTGAAAGGCCGTGCAACTGTGTCGACCCTTGTCTCCTGCTCTGCCCACCACGGTGTATCAAAAGGCACGGCAGCTTTAGACGACCCCTTATGGAAACAAAGGAACCTTTTTACGACCGTATTTATAGGGTAATCACAGAATGTTCCACAGGTGTAATATGCACGCTATAGCCGCATCAGGGGACAGTGATTCTCCGAAGGCAGGTGTTCACGACAATTTCTGTGGACGGAAAACAGAAATAAAGCTCATAAACCAAAGCCCCGTAAGCAAGGTTGCACATCACCAATACTTACATATGAATGAATCAAAATGACAGACACCGTACACTACACCGGCTTCCTTTTTGAAGAACACCGTCCCCGGTGTACCATGGCTTACGTGAACCGGCCGGTGCTAGTGGTGTGGTGCGTTAAGCTGGTGAGCGTGTGCAGGGGTTGCTGTATCTGGGGCTGCGTCTACCGTGTGTGAGTGAGCAACGTGCTAGCTCTGAGGCATGCATGCACATATGTAAAGCCAGGATCTTTGTGGTAGGTCTACTCTGTGTGTGGTAACCATCCTGGCAGGGTCGCCAATTATGTAATATGCACGCTATGGCAGCACCAGGGGACAGTGATTCTCCGAAGGCAGGTGTTCACGACAATTTCTGTGGATGGAAAACGGAAATAAAGCTCATGCGCCAAAGCCCAGTAAGCAAGGTTGCGCATCACCAATACTTACATATGAATCAATCAAAATGACAAACACTGTACACTACACAAGGTCGTGCTAGAATCTCCCTGGTGGGGTGAGAAGCGCCGAGCTGAAGATGCTCTACACAGATTGGTTGGCATTCTGACCAATCAGAGCCGAGCTCGTTTGGTCTGTAGCCCGCACACGACAGATCCGTCCAACTGAAGTGCTGTTCGGTTATTAGGAGTTGCCGTCCTCCGGAAAGGCATCGAATGCATAGTCCAGATCGACAAGGTTGTTATTAGTAACAATCTGAATGATGAAGAGTGCGTCCATGTGTCGTTTGGAGGGGATTCAGCGAATGCCTTTGTTATGCATGGTGAAAAGGGACCAGAAAACATCATGAGGCTAGATGCCAAAAAAGATTTAGGCATCTGGGTCTCCTCAAACTTGTCCTTCGCACTACACCATGAGAAATCGGCCCAAAAGGCATTCGCTTTTTTACGGATGATCCGACACGCCTTCTCCCGTATTACTCGCATGGACTTTCAAATACTCTGTGCGGCCTACGTCAGACCGCTCCTGGAGTACGCCAACCAGGTTATCTACTCAGGAAGCAAGAAAGACGTTACCCTCATTGAGCGTGTCCAGCAGGCTGCTACGAGAATGGTTGCCGACCTCAAAGCCGTGGACTGCGAAACGCGTCCAGGGATGCTTGATCTCTTTCCCCTGGAGTACCGTCGCCTCCGAGGGGACCTAATTCTTACTTACGCCCTGTTTGAACAAAGCTTGGCAAACAGGTTTTTTACCGTTGACCCAGCAAACACCCGGCGAGGACATAGTAAGAAAATTTTCAAGCTCAGGGCACACACCTTCACTAGACAAAACTTTATCATTTCGGGTATTAGGTGCGTGGAATGACCTTCATTCGGCGGTTGTTCACGCTCCTTCTAGAACCCAGTTTAAAGCACCATTAGACATTTATTTATGCGAATCCTTGCGCTGGCGAGCATACTGCCCCGCGCGGCGAACATAAAGAGCAGTGCTACACCCTTTTTTCACTTGTGCCTTTCAGGTGAACGACAGCCACTGACCGACAAGAACGAAACCGACCCAGGAAACTTGGGCAAAAGCCTCGATCCTGTGTATCAATCCGTGAATCCGTGAATCCGTGAATCAGTGACGCCGGAAGCCTTGCTACAACAAGCCGAACAAACACTACTGTGGTTTCTACAACCAGAGCCTGTACCCTCTTTGAAAGCGGTCCCTATTATCTCTTCAACCCAGTTATTTGGAGCGGTTTCACCAAGCAGGCTACGTGGGCACTGCTGAACTAAGCCACCGTAATCCTGGAACATAATATTTTGTATGTCACCATGCCTAATAACACGATGACGCTTGAGTAGAAATGTACACCTTGTTAAAGGTTCCTCCATGTTCACGTTTCGCCATCCTGCTGAGGGCCAGGACTTGATGCTGGATGAGGCAGGTGTTAAATTAATTGCTAGTTAGCGTGTCGTGCTCACCGGTCAAGGCACCCTTCTCCGTCGGTATTGTGGCTGACTGGAGGCCTCCAGGGACCGGTCGAATGAACCAAGCGGAACAGCTTGCGGATATTCCCGTCATTTTGGCATCTTTCATTTTTGTGGCTTCTTGGCTCCAGCAAACTTGTCGGTCGGTAGAGACACTCAATTTTGCCTGCGTTGGACGCAACATCAAGTGGCGTTGTGCCTGCAGCTAGGAGGAATCCGTCACCGGGCCTCCAGCAAAGGTATGATCCCATCGCATTTCCAATGTCTGAATACGGTTGGCTAGGTTGCACCGCAAAGTAACGTCTCGGTCATGAGTGGGTCTTTTGATATGTTTTCCTTATGGTAGTTGACATCCGGCAGGTGTTTGAGAGGACAATTCTGAGAATTTTCTTTGATTTCTGGGTCCATTAACCTCTCAAAGGCTAAGCAAGAGGTGCACGTTTTGTGTAGACCTGAAAAGCGTGATGAAACATAGCAGCGCACAATTTCGTGGTCGTACTACACACTGGCATTCCAGGGAAAGCGGCTTGCGGTGCTCGACCCTGGCCACCAGCAACTGACAATGTGATCTATTTGGATTCGGTAAGCAATCTCCGCCACCTCGGAGAACGTTTCTGCGTAGTAACGGTCTATGACTGGCACACATCGGAAGCAGGCGACCTCTGCTTTACTTGCGTCTTGTATCCATTCCAAGACAGCAATCAAAGTGGGCCTCTGGAAGGCTTTCTTAATCTACATTGGCTTTCAAGCGACAAGCGACCGCAACGCTATTTGTACTTCCGTCCCGTGGTAAATAAGCACCCAAATCGTCATAGAAGCTGTCTGGCAGATTTAAAACTACCGTTAGTTGAGGCGTAAGCGGACACAGTAAAGGGGGCACGATGGACCTCTTTCTCAAGATTCTCCCACAGGCGCTCTCAAAATACCGCGCAGATGTGACTGTCAATGGGCATACAATCGGCTAGGGGCGCTTCCGTTGGGTCATTCACTATAATACCCGCGCTGGAACTTTCGGTTTCAGCAGCTTTGTATCACTAAAGGTGCGCGGCCGGAATCTGGAAGGGACTAAGCGGATATGCTGTTCAATCGCAGTAATCGCGTCTTGCATCCTTGTTCCTGACAGACACCGCGCTGTGCTGTATGCGGCAAGACTAGCCGGCTGGTGATACTATGCGAGGGGTTTTGCGGAATAATTACGTTTGTGTGTGAAATCTATGGCTGTACATGAGCTGGGATATTGTCAGGGTGCCCAGAACTGGACGAGAGAAAAATGAGGGTCGTTGATTGAGGCTTTTGCCTCGGAAGGCTGACAACAAAACGGTGGTGTTTCGCAGAAAGTGCAGATGCATTCCCAACTTCACAGAACAAGTCGCTACTCGTGTCCTTACCCCTAAACGTGAGAGCAAGGTAGCGGTGTTGTTCATTCTTGTAGCCAGTGACCAACCTGGTATGAGAGGCTGAGACGGACGGAACCACACAAATAGCCCCATTACGGTAAGGTCCAGCTTATTCTTGACGGGCCTGCAAGTGTGCCCGGGATACAATCCTCCTGATTGCCGTCGGCGCAGCCACGTATAATGGCCGTCTTACGAAAGCGTATCCATAAACCCTTGAATGCGGACACCACGAGAACAATGGAAATTATTCCACGGACCTGATGCCCTACGAAACAAGCGTAACAATGCTGTCGCATTTTGCACTGTAACTGCGCCCCCGCTGTCTTTATCGAAGGGGCATCTTCATTGTCGGAAGCTTCCTCCCTCGAGTCCAATGGAAAACAATATATCCATTTGCGTGCAGTTCAGTTCAGTTTGTTAGCTGCCAAGTGTGCTCGAAGTTGCAAAGCCTCCATGCAGTTCTCGCATCAAGTACGGCGGCAAACAGATAAAACTCGGGAGAACGATCGATGTAACTGAGATCTACAGAGACCTTCAGCATCCCCGTCGCTGGAGTGCGCGTTCTAGTTTTCAACTCACCCTTCGAACATCGGTGCTTCAGGACTGGTTGGGTGAACGTCTTTAGCGGCCTCGTCGTTTGCCCTATCTATAGGGAAACGAAGTGTCAGGATCCGTAACACTTAACGGTATGTTACTGTCTTGAGGTTGCCACATGTAGCTACGTCTGGGTCACAGGCAATGAGCGATCGGTGTTTAGGCGCAACGATTACGCACACGAACTAGCTGTATTCCAGGAATGAATACGCATTGACAACGAATTGACTTTAACTCTTCCAAAAGATCGGACCGCTTGTCGGCCAAGCACTCAGGCGAGTGCTGATTGGTTGTAATATAAAGCAACTCCACCGGCCCTCCGGTATTTCTGGCCAGCTCGGAAGGAAGAGTGGGCGTCTACCGGGAATTCTGTGTCAGAGGCATCTGATGTGAGCCAGGTTTCCGTAATCGGTATTACGGATGGCTTTCTAAAGAAAGGTGACTGTTTACTATCGCAAAGTTTGTTTAAAAGGCTTAGGTGGTTTTTGGACAAGCGGCACAGCGGTGCCACTGCTACCTTCATAGTGGAGAGCAGAGAGGTGTGCTGCCGGAGAGGCTAGCAGATTCAATAGCTGTACACCGGGTGTGCGTCTGAAGCTCCAAAAGGAGAACTGTTTCCCGCCTTGGTGGTTTCGAGAGCTGATTTTGATTTGCAGAGTTTTTTCTCGCCCCGTGAAATTCTGGTTTTCGAGGGCTCAATTCCATTAACCCGGCCATATTGGATTGGTTGTATATAAACGAGACTTCCAGCCAATCGGTGAATGCAATCAGTAGAATGGATTTGTAGCGCCTTGCTCCGGCTACCTAATAAGTTACTTTACCAGGAATGCGTGGCAAAGAAATAAAAGTTATAACGCTAGTTTCGGTATGCAGTAATCAAGAGGTCAGATGGGACAGACTCGCCAATAATTGTTCTCTTTAAAATAGTTCGTCGTTGGCCCAAGTCGGCGAATAAATAATAATCTAATTATGGTGGTCCAGGGGTCATCTTCTGAAAAGTTCCCCACATAAAGTAGATTCCGAAGGTGGTCTGAAATGTTTTGATACCAGAGTTAGCACATGAAACTCGCGAATCACCGCTGCAAGCGCGAACGAAATTGCAAGGGTCGAAGTACTTGACCACGTTCGTATTGCGTGAAATTGTACGAGTGCGCGTTTTTGTAGTTTTTTGTATTCATGCAATTGACGAAGTAAGTCGTGTTGTCATGTAAGCAAATTAAAGTTAAAAAACCACAATAGTTATATCTTTCACCACTGCATTTTATGTCAAACACGTTTATCCGAAAGCGTTCCAACTGAATATTTCATTTTCCTAAATGGAATTGCTACCAACGGATTTTGTACCCAGGTGAACTGTGAGCCTATATTAAACGAAGTGGGTCATTCTCTGTCTTCTTAATCAGAGCTCCAGTGGAACACGTTTGTGGTCACGTCAGCTTTTGGGATGGTTAATCTTGTAGTTATAGAGCAGCAATGGACATGCGGAGCTGTGTTTGAGACTCTGAATACATTCGTATCTAACAACCAGAGACACTTAAGCTCGTTAACGTAGTGCCCTCCAGCCGGACTTTCGTTCTTCCTCAGTTTTGTCCAACCACGCTTCAAACACGAGCATTCCTGTCGTTTCCTTGTGGCTGTGGGTAACATTTACTCCTTTAATCTCATGGTCGCCTGCGCACTTGTTCATCCGAGGAGGGCTCAGTTTCACTAAAATATACTGTCAGGTGTAGCCACTGTGCTTATGGTGACCTTAAACCAAGGAGTGGCTGGCGATACGGAAGCTTAACAACCTGATCTGGCGTCGTCGAAATTTTTCCAAGGATATGGTGCGAGGCATATTCGCTTACCTCGATTGCACCTGGCACTGGGTAACTTGGCAAAACGGGTCCTCAACACTGACAGTTTTGCGCTTCGTGAGTACAGAGAAGAACCTTGCAGAATTCATTTCAAAGCCACGTGTCAAAGTAATTAGCTTTGTCAAACTTGGATTTGCGAACTAACATGACATAACCGGCAGGTGCTTTCATTCAGTACGAGCTTGAAGAACTAGATTGATTCCGCACACAACATAATTCCGTTCAAAAACATGTGCGCTTCTGCTTCTTGATGCACTGTGTAGATCCTCCAATGGAGGCGGCATTTAAAGAACATTGGCTACATTTGCTGTGCGCACTTTTTGACCCAAGTTGTGAGAGGCAAGTGAATATATGAAATGTATGCATCTACAATTGAGCCCGGCCAAGTGGTTATCTGTAGGATATTTTAAACTGTGAAGTCAGCCTTGATTTCAGGTTGAGAGCCTCGGTGAAGATATCCAGGAAAATTTATAAGCAATCAAAAGAGAAACGTTAACATAAACTCCCGTAGGTCTTGTGCATGGTATGATAGAAAAACTCATATTCTCCATCCTTTAGGAAGGATCTGTAGCGGACTAGGACCTAATCAGCGTGTTCGGATAAATTAACAGGCAAACATAACCAGTACGAAATCACAAAATCACAATAGGAAAGGAATGAGTAGTCAAATGGGGACTCACGAATGTGTAGGTCCAATAGTCCACTACATCGATCCAAATGCAGTAACTGGTTGTGAACGGAAATATTCACTTGCCGGAATTTCCCACAGATGGTTCCGCGTGCCTGATATATCCCACGGTGGGAAAATTATTCACGGCTAAAAATGTCACAGGGATTTATTGTGACGTTCAACAGTTGACACAAAAACAGAGATCTGGTCCCACTGGTTCAGCAATCAACAAACAGTTCAACGAAGCGTAAATACACTCGTTCAGCAAGAGGTCGGCAGGTCGCAGCGGAAAATTGTGTATTCGTAACATTAAAACAAACGTCATGATACAATGTGAACGACAGTTGCAAAGCGTGGCTTAATTTCAGGAAGAACGGTAAATGTGACAACGGACTGCAGACACTACAGTACTCCCTCCTAGAGCGTCAGGAATAATGAAAGGGAATGACGCTCGGTTATCTGACAAAGCTCAAGGGGTGTAGTCTGCGAAGCGAACAGGAGTATTGCAGGTTCGACCAACACGTGTTTGCTTTAGGATACGTGACGGGTGATTGTCAATTCTTCGTGCAATTTGTTCGGGGTTCTCTGAAATGACTGTATTGGAGGTTCGAGAACTTGTGGGTAAAGTAACTACAGTAGGGGGATCTATGTGTTATTCGTCATCAGTGAATGAAACTTTGAGTCTGTCGATACTACGCAAGTCCGGTTTTCCGTTCCTCTCAATCACAAAATACTTGTCCTTGCGAGAAATGTCTTTAAACGGACCATCATACGGATGTTGTAACGGTCGTTTGAGGCTGTCAACACGGAAAAATACATGTGTACAAAAAGATAAACCGGGATCCAAATGTGTGCGTCGACCGGATTTCCGAGTGTCAGACGAGCGAAGAGTACGCATATGATCTTGCAGTCGACTGACGTATGTCGA
>NW_008751714.1:537450-545462 GCF_000715545.1 Opisthorchis viverrini
TCGTTCAGCAAGAAGTCAGCAGGTCGCACCGGAAAATTGTGCATTCGTAACATTAAAACAAACGTCATGATACAATGTGAACGACAGTTGCAAAGCGTGGCTTAATTTCAGGAAGAACGGTAAATGTGACAACGGACTGCAGACACTACAGTACTCCCTCCTAGAGCGTCAGGAATAATGAAAGGGAATGACGCTCGGTTATCTGACAAAGCTCAAGGGGTGTAGTCTGCGAAGCGAACAGGAGTATTGCAGGTTCGACCAACACGTGTTTGCTTTAGGATACGTGACGGGTGATTGTCAATTCTTCGTGCAATTTGTTCGGGGTTCTCTGAAATGACTGTATTGGAGGTTCGAGAACTTGTGGGTAAAGTAACTACAGTAGGGGGATCTATGTGTTATTCGTCATCAGTGAATGAAACTTTGAGTCTGTCGATACTACGCAAGTCCGGTTTTCCGTTCCTCTCAATCACAAAATACTTGTCCTTGCGAGAAATGACTTTAAACGGACCATCATACGGATGTTGTAACGGTCGTTTGAGGCTGTCAACACGGACAAATAAATGTGAATAAGAAGATGAACGGGGTCCAAATGTGTGCATCGACCGGATTTCTGAGTGTCAGACGGGCGAAGAGTACGCATATGATCTTTCAGTCGACTGTCGCATGTCGATGGTGAGATATCTTTATTGGATGCGGATGCACATAACATATTTGCGGGAAGACGTAGCGTTTGTCCATGAAAACGTTCGACTAATCCGTTGGCTGCAGGATGGTAAGGTGTAGTTTTTAAATGATTGTATCCCAACAGGTGGTTCAGTTCACGAAACAAGGCACAGGTAAACTGACTCACACGATCCGTAGTACACTAATACCCGATTCGATGCACTGTTAGCCGTCTTTTCGCTGAACCCTCATATCGATCAGATAATGGATCCACGGTGAGGACCTAAAGCGTAGTGCTACGCCCCTTTTCACCCGTGCCTTTCAGGTTTACGGAGGCCAAAGAACAACAAGAACGAACGCGACCCGGTAAACTAGGGCGAAAGCCTCGGTCCTGTGTGATGATCGGTGAGTCCCTGAATCAGTGAAACCATATGACGTAAATCAGAAAGGTGGATCTGGTAACAACCTCCCATTCCTGTTTATGCCGGCTAGTTTGCCAACTGCAGCTGGCTCTTTCAGACAAAATCTCGGATCAATCCACCCATTTCACTTTGGTTCAAAGTCTATTGAACTGTCCTCACCAATGTTGCATATTACGGCGTTCTAAAGCATTGACTCGAAACCCGGGCGTTTTGAAAGTTGCTCCTTGTTTTCGTGGTCACGTAATCCCCACTGTTCAACGCGTTTACCTTGCGACACCCCCTATTACAGAGTACGATTGTTGAATGCTTCGGGGGAATTTTCTCTATTCTTTGTGTGAAAAAGTATCCCCGAGCACAAAGGGGCATCGTAGTCTGATAGAGCTCAAATTCTCGGGAGTTATAGAACGCTTGTAACTGATCTAGGAAATGGCGTCACGTACAGGGGACCAGTCGCCTGAAGATTTCTTAGTGGCACCAAGCGCGGGACCCTCAAATCCATAAACAATATGGGAGACTTCTCAGATGGCGCTATGGGGCATCGACACAAGAATAACTCCATTGCGGGTTATAACAAAGTGTCTTCACGGAGGAGCATTTTGTGAGTAGCTGTTCATATGTTCTGTACAGAGCGGCGTAAAGCAATTTCCCCCAATTGGGTGAGGTTCGGGGATGAAAAATGGTGCCGCAATCTGATTGCATGGGAGCGACAACACACAGGCGAATGAAGAGGCTTGCCCGGTGTAGTGAGGCCCCTGGCATAATCTCACTCATGGATTTCCCAGCACTTGTTTTCCAAGAAAATGAGTGCCTGAAAGGTGGCTGTTGGGGTAGGTCGGTGAGAGGCTGGACAACCTCGGCGTAGTTAGGAATAAAGCGACGGTAGTAACTGATAAGACCAAGGAAACGTCTTAACCTTTTAATGCTGTTGGTAGCTGGAAAGTCGCAAATGGCGGAAACTTTAGATGGCTTTGTGGAAAAGGTGCAAGGTCTGAGGCATCGGATAGCGCGTTAGCCGAAGCGACGGCGATAGCAGCACCAGCCAGGTTGGTCACTGTGCTTGGGAGCACGACTGTGGGATCGAGACCTAGATCGTCTGTGTCGTTGAGGGCGACCAATGAGTTTGGTGACTTCATTCAGTTGGAGGGATAACTCAGAAAATTGAGCTTTCATTGCATTGAACTCGACCTCCTGGTTAGATTGCGAAGTGGATTGTTGCTGAACGTTAGAGACCACGAATTGTCTGCAGGTTTCATGGACGCGGTCAGCCACCTCGGCTAGCTTCGCTAAGGAAGCATCCTGCTCGATGACAGAAATGACTTTACGGACTTCAGTGGGCAGGCTTCGTTGCCAGAGTTCTTTCAAAACTGTGTCGTTTACCGGATGCTTACCTTGCAGGTGTATCATGTAGCGGAGATGTTGTGACGGTGTTTTATCGCCGACGTCAACACCGGAGAGAAGCTTCCGCAGATTCTGCTCATCGCTGAAAGCGGTACGGGAAATAATAGCTGTTTTGAGAGCATCGCACGGGTCGGTGGACGGTCGGGTGCATATCAAATCAGAGACTTCTTGGGCAACGACGTCTGGTAAGCATCCTACCACTTAATTGTACCTGCTGCTCTGCGAGGTAATGCGACGCGATTCGAAAATGGCCTCAAGTTGGGAAAACTACAACCCAAATTCGGGCAACTTAACGTAAACAACGTGGAAAATAAACACAGTAAAGCACGGGAGTACTGCAGAGAAAAAAATTAAGGAATGATTCGGGCTCACCAAGTATGTAGTGGACTAGGACCTAATCAGCGTGTTCGGATAAATTAACAGGCAAACATAACCAGTACGAAATCACAAAATCACAATAGGAAAGGAATGAGTAGTCAAATGGGGACTCACGAATGTGTAGGTCCAATAGTCCACTACATCGATCCAAATGCAGTAACTGGTTGTGAACGGAAATATTCACTTGCCGGAATTTCCCACAGATGGTTCCGCGTGCCTGATATATCCCACGGTGGGAAAATTATTCACGGCTAAAAATGTCACAGGGATTTATTGTGACGTTCAACAGTTGACACAAAAACAGAGATCTGGTCCCACTGGTTCAGCAGTCAACAAACAGTTCAACGGAGCATTAATACACTCGTTCAGCAAGAAGTCAGCAGGTCGCACCGGAAAATTGTGCATTCGTAACATTAAAACAAACGTCATGATACAATGTGAACGACAGTTGCAAAGCGTGGCTTAATTTCAGGAAGAACGGTAAATGTGACAACGGATTACAGACACTACAGATCCGAGTTTTTCAATCCAATGACCCCTATGGACGGCATACATGTAAAAGCAGGCTTTCTGTGACGCACAGCAGTGGGTGAGCTTCCAAATGAAGAGGTGTCAATCGTTGAGGAACTGAGAACCTAATCGGACAGTTCCTGAATTTTGTAACCTGTCCGCTGTCCGTTCCATTTTCGATCACCATTCATTCAAAAGTGAGGCCGGGATTACATAGGCGACCAAACTCAGCTGGTGGTGTTCTACTGATTTGATCCCTCAGAGTTTGAACAGAATCAGCAACTGCGTTTTAAAATTCTAAAGGATGGTGTTTAAAATTGTTTCTTCATCTCTGAAAACGTATGGCATTCATCTGTAAAACGTGCACGAGGTAGTGAATAGATGAGTGAATGCCAAACAACTATTATTAAACAGAGGCCACGTTCACTTGTATGACGTCGCAGAATTAAACGTGTGAGGTACAACATGTGCATCTCGAAATTGGGTTTGAAAGAAACCTGTAATGAGACAGTGGTGTTTTGCAACAAAATACAGCATTATACATTCTACTAACAACAAAATATAGGGAGAAATCTTTGTTCTGAAGTTTAGCTTGTTGTTCCATTGTTATTAATGACGTACTTTCCAGGAAGGCGTCTGCTTCCTGCCCCTGATAAGTTACTGAAAGACGTCACGATAAGAAATGGCTAACCGATCACGTGCGATTTTATTTGCGGTGAAACTGTGCCGCTTAATGTTGGCGAAAATATTTTGGAGTTTGTTTTACTTACGCGGTCACGTTCCGGAGAAGAATATTTATGACCTGTCATGTTATAGAAATCAGTAATCGTACAATGTGAACAATCGGTAGTAAATTTATCGGCTTCTTCCAACTTCTGAATTATACGTGCACATGAAGTCTGCCGATTACTCAAAGTTAACTTTTCAAGTGAAAATATCGCCGGAGATTTGTTCCACATTAATGTACCTACATACGAGCCGTATATCCGTACTGTGTACTATTTTCTGCTAATATAATCCATCACACTACTAGAACTGGCGTACTGATCCAATAACAGACGACCGACAGACGTAGATGGATATCAGACGATAATCAAAGGTTCGGCAATGGTGGGGCATGCACTGGACACTGGGCACATAACAAATTTAAAAAATGTGGACATTTTGAGACGGTGACTAATAATCACACCACAGCGACTGATGGTCCAATAGGCGGGAATTTCCAAGCATCCCAGCGTAGCAGTGGCGTAAAACTGTCAAGCGTGTGGAGAGCTGTTTTGGATCAGCCGAACAGACACGACGAGGTGTGCAGTTATCAGCAAAATGGTCTGGGTCNGTCCGCTGTCCGTTCCATTTTCGATCACCATTCATTCAAAAGTGAGGCCGGGATTACATAGGCGACCAAACTCAGCTGGTGGTGTTCTACTGATTTGATCCCTCAGAGTTTGAACAGAATCAGCAACTGCGTTTTAAAATTCTAAAGGATGGTGTTTAAAATTGTTTCTTCATCTCTGAAAACGTATGGCATTCATCTGTAAAACGTGCACGAGGTAGTGAATAGATGAGTGAATGCCAAACAACTATTATTAAACAGAGGCCACGTTCACTTGTATGACGTCGCAGAATTAAACGTGTGAGGTACAACATGTGCATCTCGAAATTGGGTTTGAAAGAAACCTGTAATGAGACAGTGGTGTTTTGCAACAAAATACAGCATTATACATTCTACTAACAACAAAATATAGGGAGAAATCTTTGTTCTGAAGTTTAGCTTGTTGTTCCATTGTTATTAATGACGTACTTTCCAGGAAGGCGTCTGCTTCCTGCCCCTGATAAGTTACTGAAAGACGTCACGATAAGAAATGGCTAACCGATCACGTGCGATTTTATTTGCGGTGAAACTGTGCCGCTTAATGTTGGCGAAAATATTTTGGAGTTTGTTTTACTTACGCGGTCACGTTCCGGAGAAGAATATTTATGACCTGTCATGTTATAGAAATCAGTAATCGTACAATGTGAACAATCGGTAGTAAATTTATCGGCTTCTTCCAACTTCTGAATTATACGTGCACATGAAGTCTGCCGATTACTCAAAGTTAACTTTTCAAGTGAAAATATCGCCGGAGATTTGTTCCACATTAATGTACCTACATACGAGCCGTATATCCGTACTGTGTACTATTTTCTGCTAATATAATCCATCACACTACTAGAACTGGCGTACTGATCCAATAACAGACGACCGACAGACGTAGATGGATATCAGACGATAATCAAAGGTTCGGCAATGGTGGGGCATGCACTGGACACTGGGCACATAACAAATTTAAAAAATGTGGACATTTTGAGACGGTGACTAATAATCACACCACAGCGACTGATGGTCCAATAGGCGGGAATTTCCAAGCATCCCAGCGTAGCAGTGGCGTAAAACTGTCAAGCGTGTGGAGAGCTGTTTTGGATCAGCCGAACAGACACGACGAGGTGTGCAGTTATCAGCAAAATGGTCTGGGTCTAAATGTACAGGATCCAAACAGCAGGATTCCATCCACCAGCACCACCCTCCACCCCTAAAACAGTTGCCTGACATCCCTCGGCGAATACAAGCAAACAAAATCTGTGAACGACCCATCAGGGTGTCCTAGACAGGAAAAGCAAGGCCGCAAAATCCAGTTTCACTATGAAGACATCTCTCCCTAACCAATCTGCCGTTAATTTTAGTCATCCGCACTAACCAACAAACAAGGATATCAGGCCAACACACAGCATTGATCAAGGTGACTTATTTGGTTTAGGTTTAGTTTTGCTTAACTATTGACTTAGTGATGCAAAAGAACGAAAGGATGATGGTTATTTTGACCCGCGGGTACTGGAGACTAGCAAGTGAAGTAAACACATTCAACTTTGAAAAACCATGTTAGGTGAATTGCAACAAGCTGTACGCGCCTTCGCCGTGATTGTAACGCCTTTCGTGCTCTCGAGGTTTGTTTTCGACCTCACAGTCTGGGTGCATCCAGTTTTAATGACCTAAACTGTTCCAGGGTGGCTGTTGATATGATATCGTGACGAAGCTTTCCGTTGGAAGTACACATATAAGAGTTCTCTTATGTGCTTCTTGAAACTGGAAATATGAACGTTTCGTAAAGTGTTTTCTCAGTGGGAGTATTTTCAGTTGTTTCGTTTGAACCGTTCTTAGGTTGTTAGTGAAAGGTACGCCAAGCAACGGAACACTGCTGACTTCTTGGTGAGAGCTACTCATGAGTAAATAATGCCTTGGCACAAAAATGTGGACGGTTGTGACCAGTGGTCAAGTCCACCGATTTCGTTACATTTGCAGGTAGGCAGGTCCAGTTTATCCTACAGACGTACTGCTGTCACACAACCCCACAGTCTCTCACGATAAGGCGTGATGTGAGCGCGCCAATTTTTCTTCTTTGATCCCGCTGATGGCTTCCTTGCTACCCCAAGTTGTATAAAAAAATGCCAAATAAATAGTTCGACGAAGCTGCTAAAATAGTGCACTAGGCATGTCAAAATTTGACCATACTCATAAGGTTTCATTACAAGTGCACGGAGCGGCAGTAATGCCTTCAGGTTTTTCTCTGCTTTCTACTTGATGAAGAATTTTATCATTAGATTTAAGTTTGAAGGAATGCCTCATGGGAAATGATTGCATGGTTGTCGATTTGCCTTCAGCCGCATATCAAGTTCAGATGAACTTAGAGACACCAGACAAAGTAACGTGGGCCGCGAAAACTACAATGAGAAGTTTCATTTCGTCTTCCATAGTGATGAACAGATATAAAAAGTTAGGAGAATAACTTGATAAACTTAACATTACACCACTACAAACAGATTTGAACATTTTGGTGATTACTGACTCCTTTGAGTTGCAATCAGCTTAATTTAGTGTGGTAATTAAGTTTCGTACGTATATTCCTTTGAGTTCAGCTTAATTTAGTGTGGTAATTAAGTTTCGTACGTATATCGGTACAACCCGACAAACTAGAAATCCAGAATTCAACGAAACGAAGCAACCAGCACGTATGTATTCGAATTGGCGAATATGTACAGCATATGGAATATTAAAACAAGAGAATAAGGAATAGAGCAATGAATAGAGCATCAGTCATGTTCATCACATCCGCCACACCTTGAATGAGCGTGCGGGTGTTTATAGTCCAGTGGTGGTCTTGACCGCAATCTTTCGGATCTTCTCGGAATGGAAACTTCAGAATCTTCACAGGTAGTACGTTCTTCAGATACAGCATTTTGTTCGGATACCACAAGATCATCTACAAAGGACTCATTAGTATTTGAAACAGCAGGAGTGCCGTTAACAGACTGACCTCTGGTATTGAACTCAACCTGGTCAATGTGTCTCCGATGACAAGAGAGATCATCCAAATCGAGAATTGTGACCATTCGTTTGCCATTTGATGAAAGCACTATTCCTGTTGCGGGTCGTAAATCATTACCCTTGAAAAATGTGACATCAGCCGTTTTGGCACAGTCAAGACTCGTACGCAACGAACGAGATTTAAATAGAAGCGCGGGACTCTTCCCAGTAACGGAATGGACGGCGTTCCTGTATTGCATTAGAAAATTATCAATCCCACGGTCCAATTCCACAAAAGTAGT
>NW_008751714.1:547729-559892 GCF_000715545.1 Opisthorchis viverrini
CTCCCCCGTCCACCTTTACTCTTTTCTTTACAATAAGGCTTTCAAATAAGTCATGGTTGTACGGCAGTGAAGCATCGGTGTTGAACACTGATGTCATGCTGTCGATGATGATGATGTATTACAAGACGGTTTGGGATCGTACTCTCCCCTGCAATAGAAGTGTGAGGGTAATAAGGCGTTTCCTTCAGGCAACCAGCACGTATGTATTCGAATTGGCGAATATGTACAGCATATGGAATATTAAAACAAGAGAATAAGGAATAGAGCAATGAATAGAGCATCAGTCATGTTCATCACATTTAGTAAGGCAAATAAAAAGTCACTGGGATTACAGTTCCACTTAGTGGAACGCCCTACAGATCAACATCTACTTACTTTGTATATAAATGGGGGAAACCCAGTTATCACACTCAACTTGTGAGCGATAATCAGGCATGTAGATGAAGGCTATCACAATATAAATACGAAGACGTTAGTTACAACGGGATGGTTTTTGTATATACAATTATAGATCCATGTAAGTTTATACTAATCCCAGCTTCATGTGTGTGCAGCAAATGGTAAGTAGATGCAGAAAATCCTTGAAAGTGGTAAAAATGACCTTATACTTTGTTTTCTCCTGGGTTTGATGGATTGTGATGATGTGAGTTTTAGCTTCTATTTGACAAAAGACCAGAACTTCAGTGTCTTCTTCGTTTTCATTGACGCTATTGAAGCTTTAGGACAGTCTTTCCCCCACATCACAAGGGAAAACATTCCAGAACCACTAAATGGAAAATAAAAGAAAGTTTTAGGAAGGAAGATCGTTTAAATCTCTGGGCATCTGACTCTAGCTCAACTGGACTAAATTTGGAATGGAGTTTGAGGTTTAAATGCACCGGAAAAATCACAAACGAGTGATTTAGCTGGGCTTGAAGTGGGTCTCCCGCAAAATACACTTACATTTCCTTTTAGTAGGAAGAATCTGAAAGGTGCTCATGCACACAAGCTCTGTGTCTTGTATCTGGTAATGTGTGAGCTAGATGTCCGAGCAAATAGCGTGACTTCTGTGACTGTCACCAGGCCATGTCACTAGGAATTTGTAGTAAGATGTACAAAAGTCACATGAGTTCTGTGGCATATATAACATTCCATGGAAAAAAAGGCAATCAGGCCCCCAGGATGGCTAGGTTGACTTGGAAAAATATTTATGTCATCGTCACTTATGAAGATGCAGCTTGACTGACAGCAAGCCAGAACAAGTTCAAAGGTTGTGCTAGCTTCTTTTGAACACAGGGATAGGGGTGAATTCACCGGATTCCAGTGACCCACGCCTCGACAACCGCCTGAGTTTGAACAAATTAACAGTGCTCGGTGGGTTTTTCGGAAAGCACATTCTTTATCTAGGTTGACAAATCTTAACCAAAACCTAGGAATAGTGTGGCGGAAAAGAGACTCGATCTCAAATGTACGACATTATGTGTCAGAACGACAATATCTGTTGTCATTCTGGTATCAGTTTAATCTGATTTAACTGAACGGTTTGTGTAGACCTCCCACCCTTCGTGGATCCGAGTATGAACCCGATTTTCTGCTGTGAACCGTTTTGGAAGCTACTCATAACAATGTCTCCCCCCAATATTTCCCCAAACAAAACTGTTGAAGCCCGTTCACTTGAGATTTCTGTGCATTTTGGGCTGAGTACTTTTGTTCTCTTCATCACGTTTATTGCCATCGAAGAAATGCAGCCGGTCATTGAGCTCAGGTTTTAAGGTAAAATAAATATAAGGATGTACTAATTTGCAGGTTCCTAAGACAGTGGTTGAATTGATGTCATCAACAGCAGTCACTAAATCATCTTTCACAGAGCGACAATGGTGTGAGTTATTGGATTAGCGATTTGGATTCTGGATTACTCATGAAGGAGCCCGCATGAATAGGACCTAATAGGAATACCACTGTGACGCCATCTTTGTTCTGCATATTTCTATCTGGAAAGAACTCATCCCTAATAGGGATGAAACAGTTGTACAGTGCTTCTCAGCTTTTGAGTACGGATTGGCTCCCCTGACAGCACGAACTCTTTACATTGTCATATAACGGTGAACATTGTATTCATGTCACATGCTAGCTATCTAGCTCTAGTTTCCTGTTCTTTTCCAGGGAAGTAGACATACCTTGTAGACTGCATACTAATATTTATCTTGCACTATTCACATTCCGTCGATTAGTCCTCTCATCCTGTACTATGTACGAAGAGCTACACTGAGACTCCCGTCATTCCTCATTTTGTGAGCTTGCGCTCAACATAGAACGTTAGGATTTCACCACCTATAACATATTTTCTGCTCAGCTTAATATATTTTAACACATTTAAGTCATGTTTCTTACTACCAGATACCCCTACCAACCAACCGAATTCATTGGTAATTTACTTGAATTAATCTAGACACCCTCAGCCAACCGAAGAAGGATAAAATACTAGATTGTCTGCAAACAAGACAAAGCTGTTTGTGTGGCATAACGAAACATCAAGACTGTGCTTGTAAGGTTGGTATTATTCTTAGTTGTAACAATTTTCTGGGTTCTTTCCAAAGAAAAAGTCGGGAAAAGTGCAGAGAAACAACTACTATCCGTACTCAGGGACATGTAAGAATTACAACACCTCGGAGTTTGACCTAGCTATCAATCTAGCCAGCCATCACGGTTCACATGTCTAGTGTCTGCAGGGCTAGCTCAAGTTTCACGAACATGGGGCCACACGACGCACAATTCTCTCCATATACTACCCCCCTTTTCAACAGCAAAACTTCTCTCAGTGACTCCGTAGGAGTCTTCTATCTATGCTTGACAAGGCTACCAAATAAATCCCATGAAGCACATTTGTCTTTGAAGAAAGTATGAACCCAAAGATTACTGAACAAGCCTGCCTTTTTCGGAGGTTTCAGACGTTGATCCATGGGTCTTTGTGTGGAACTGCCTTCTCCATCTGTGACAACTAAGTGATATTCATTGAGAATTCCCAGTACCAACCTATTTTCGCCTTCTGAAGGTGAGCGATAATCAGGATCAGCTAGTCAGAGCACTTGGTTTCGTATACATATTAATTTTGCTGAGAGCACTGTTAAAATCAGCTCTCCTGTGCTCATCAACATCTACTCAAAATGGCCATAAATATTTCACCCAAGGCGACTAGTTCGTTCTTAATTTTATTTGTTCCGTGATTCGGTTCTATGAAACAAATGGTGAGGGACAACGGTCTCGAGTTCACTTCATCGCAATTTCTTGAGTTTTGTAAATACTCTGCTGTCAAGGTGTTTTGGAATCCATCTCCCCACCACCGTCACTTGCTTTGCAACTGCTAGCGGACTACTCACCTCTTAGGGAGAATATCAACACATGACAATATTGGCCATGACAGTAGTGTTACACAAGGGGTAACGGGGTAGAAAAATGTCGAACGTATCAGAGAGCGCAGCAGGTTAACACTTACAGCATCGTAGAAAATCAACAGTTAGCGGGTGTGACATATTGTAGACGTAGTACACCAGATAGGCCCGAGGACAGACTTTAATGTTATCAACGAGGTTGTTCTGAGTTAAGCATTGACAACAGGAATAGGATTTCGAGCGCTGTTGAAATCTTGGGTGTCGGAATTTACAGATTTGAGTAGTGCTCACAGGGGCATCAGGCGACAATGCTTTTTCCCTTTCTGGTTTGACTAGTTTGATAGTATTCTCTCTACGCAGATAAGGTCAGTCAGTAAACTCTGGTGACTCTGATTTCCACACACTCAATTCTACCTGAGCTTCCGCAACAGTTTCAACGTCTGGTCATTCGAACATGTACTTGGGGATCGGCTGAAGAAGTTCAACTGCATAATCCTAATCCACCTCTCAGCATAGTTCGAACAAGCAAATTACCGTCCAGTTTATTTGCTGTGTATAGCATCCAGTCAGAATACGATTCCGTGAATTCCTTCTTGTCTGTCCGGAACGCATGCAGTACTACCGCAGCCCCAAGGAAATAGGTGTAACAATAACGCGTTTCATCCCTAAAACCCTGTGATTTTCATAAGTATCTTTGAACAACTATGTACTATTCCTTCCATTTTCATCGGATGCCTAGAATTTTCTCCTTTAGCGCATCCACCTTATAGATGGACTTATTCCGGTCCCACACATTTCGAATGGGTTGATTCCCAAATATCTGTGTACGTAGGTTGCCCATCAAATTACCGGAACAGGAGTGATAATTAGACGCAACTGGTCGAAGAGTTATTACGCGAAAATGCCGTTACTACTTGCAGTGAAGCACACGGTGACCGGCAGAGTAAATGCTGTAGGAATCAGCTTGTGAGTTCCTCGTCTAATTCAACACAAAAGCGCAATCTCTAAACTGTGCAACTTCCTCTATCATGATATTGATCCCTCTGATTATTGGGCTCTTCCCCCACATGAATTCAGTGCTAAACCCAGACTCCGGAATATACCAGATCTAATGTTTGGCCCAGCCCCAGCACTCTGCTGGGACTCAGTAAATTGGTATCACTCACAGTGGGACAGACCACGTTTACGCCACGCATAAGTAACATAGAAAACAGTGCCCTTACGAAAACATACCAAACCATAACACATTCTGCGCGGACTCAATATAAACAGTGGTGATCACTAGAACCTAAAGGAGTGTGTCACATTCCAGGCCAACCCATCAAGTAATTTAGTAACATATCTGTCAACATATGCCTCTAACTGTAAGTGTCATGGTGTGAAGAATAAAGTGCTTAGAAAGGAAACTGAACCATGATTTTAAAATTCCGCCTGGAGCAACAAACTCAGTCTGAAACAGTAGGATGGGTAACACGGTAGATGTGGTTGAAGTTCGACATTAGGTACTCTCTGGCCTGTGTGCCGAGTGACCAGCAAAACTCGGCTTGAACCTATGAAGTTGTCATTGCTGCATCCTGATGAAGTGGACAGTCTCATGCAGACTGGCCACAAATGAACAATTATCAGACAACCTTTGTTTCCTTTGTCCTTTGTGATTCCTTTGTGAATGCTCCCAACGTAGGTCAGTCATGATGATCAAAACCTTGGGTTATAAAAACACTGCAATTATCGGTGTCTTTGTGTCACAGTAGGTGTCACACAGAGCGCACACTCTACTCGACCTCAACCTTACCGAGTACGGTACAGATATTCTAAAAACCAGCGGGTAATTTCAAATATGTACTTTTTGTTCATACTTAATGCAAAGTCCAACAGATTTAGCATCACAAGTGACCTTGAAATGATGAACAATTAGGCGTATAAAGAACTTCCATCGTAACTATCTGCAAAGATGAATATACCGTCAACCGAAAATGGATGTAATCACTACATAATGACTGCGATAAATCGTATTCGTCATATTGGAAATGAAGACTTCATGATCGCGGAGCTTGGACACTTGGAGTCATATCTGTCTTCCTGTCTTGATCTGCAAAACTTATCTGTGCGAACAACGCAAACCGTTTCATGTTTGATGACCAATCTTATTCGTCACGACAAACTACAATCATCATGTATGCGAGTGGTTTACCTGCTGCTACAAAGCGCCTGTCATCCAATTTTGAAGAATATTTTGCTAGGAGAACTCGAATCTGAAATTCACAACCGATTTCCCGCCTTTCCTCCATCCCTTCAGCAAATTGTTTGGTTTTGCTATCAGGCGCATCTCTTATCAACCAGTAATTCTGGGCCGATTTTGAAATTTCTGCTCTTTCAAACACAAAACCAAGAGTGGGACAAATATGAGTTGGGTATGACGGCCAAGCGTGTGAAGACTGTTTTTACAAACTACCCGGAAGCAATTCTGAGCTCTCAGGATCTACTTATTTCTTTGATGTTTTTGTTGGAGCAAGTCATGCAAAATAATTCGTCCGAAATGTTCAGATTTTGCGTGGATTGCATCAATTCTATTTTAGGTTACGTGGATTCACAAGCACTTAGCCGTTTGGTGAAACAACTTCCAGACCGGTTAACAAATGTTTTGTTCAGTCTTTTGGAAGCCACTCCTCACAATATGCTTGATGAAACCCCTTCAAAAGTTCAAGCAGTAATGTCTCATCACGGCATTAGCCCCTTGAATGAAAACTCGGTGGACCGAAAATTTCATTTGGTTAATACGAATAAGATCCCAAAGAGCAGGGAGATGGAAATGATACCGCGCCAGATACGCCTGCAACTGTCTCATAAACTGGACAGTTCTTCCCGCGAAAATGCTGCGGAATGTCTGAAGGATCATTATTGGAATTACTTGTGTAAAATGCCATCCCAATTTCACTCTGCTTCAAATAAGAATTTGTCATCGGTTTTGTCCTGGTTCGTTGAACTTGTAAAGGATGATAACTGCCGTGTTGTTTACAAAGTGTTACAAGCACTCGAGGTGAGCTTAATGCTAACATGTTTGCAATGTGCTCACTGTCACGCGCCATAATGTTGTTGAAATTCTTGTGTCAGTTGTAAAATGCATTCGGAACGAAATTTCTACACTATTAAGGGATTTCTCTCTGATTATCTCTGAGCGCTCCACCAGGTACAGTTCATCATGGATAACTGCCGTGTTTAACGTACTGCCTTGTGAGTAGTTCCATTAGAATGCTAGTAATTAAAGCCACAGTTTATGTAGTACACGTTTCATTCATCCCCTTATGGTATGTTGTATACAAAAATCCTGTAATTATATACGCGATCTTGGATCCGACTGATCTAATATGGTTTTTGGGTTGGTCGACATCAATAAAGGAGGTATGGGACTTGGTTTACCTTTTTTGGATTGCCTCAACAGTAAATATAGTAAAATACCCTGCTCCGGTTTCCTGACATACAAAATAAGATTGTGACCAGTGCGTTGCCGATGCAAAGTAATTATATTTGATAGGTAAAAACGCAAAAACGGATGTTCTGCCTTCTTTGATGACCTGGGGCAGAGAATCAGATCTCTCCTGCGGTGGATAATTCAAGTGCGTCTAGTGTACCAATGAGTTTACGTCTCAGGTTATCAGCGTTTGAATCTTGGCATCAAGAGGGATGTTCCCTACCGATGAGCCTCACAAAAGCAAACGTGGAGTAACTTGATGATCCTACTTAAATCGTTTGCACAAAATGAGGAAAACTTTTGACTATAGAGGACTTTAACTGTGGTTGATCAATTATACCCAAGAAAATTATATATCTACCGAGCTCAACCGTCTAACAGAAAATGTTTTATAAAGAAAACCACTCGAAAGGTTACTGAAAACTCTTCGACAACCCACGACCAGCTTTGCTCTTCATGGGGCTCATCAGGTAGGCTCAGTTCCCAAGTTTCCGTCAACTTTATGTTCTACTTGAACCCAAATCGGAATGTTTTCGAGGAACACACTCACAATTTGGTTTTCACGAGAGACTCAACTGAATCTCTCGTTCATGATATTCAACAACTGAATGTGCTGCACACAGGCCGTCTCATGTTTTAGTTGGCACGATATTCGAGATATCGCAGTATATTTTCATATATGAAACTACTCACAAGATTGCTGAAAATATTTAAGTCTGCTTGGGATTATTCCCGCATACTATGCAGTAAAGACAAATTTGGTCACAAAAACAGTTCCCAGCCCTGGTTGCATTGCTGTAACGTCACTGAGAAGAGCCCAGCTTCTGATGCCGCCATCATTCGTGCTAGCGTTTATTTAGATATTGATGAGAGAAGCAAAGATGCATCTGAACAGTGTACATGTCAAACGAACGTTCTTTTGAAAGCAGGAGTGCTTTGTTGGTTCAAGGGATCTGTGAGACAGATCTTAATATCTCGGTGATTGATAGAACTACTGAACACCATTCAGATTTTTCTTACCAGTATATAATCTATTAGACAATCAGGATGTCGCGGATACAAAACCAACAATTGAAGCCAACATTTTTGTCTTGATTGTTTCCTCTCGTGATTTTGATAAGGTATCATATTGAAAGCTTGGAATTGGGAATTCCTTCAATTCAAGCTATCTAACTGAAGCTAATTTTGGTTTATTTGAACCCTTATAGGCAGTCTTCAAGTGCCTTTCTCGGGTTACCATCGAAAAGCATGTCAAATCTATCGTTGATCTTTTGCTAACACCAGCACTGATGAGATCGAAATTTGTGCGACGTTCTCTGCAAAAGCTAATTACAGTGCTCCTACATCCAGTGTCAGCAGAACTCATCTTCAATGAGATTTTCCGACAGGCTACTGGGACGTATCACTTGCAGCGACAAGTACAATGCCTGCGTGCAATGTCAATCATAATTTCACACTATCCTCAACTGTCGATGGATAAACGCCTTATTATCTCACACCTCATCGTCTGGCTGAAAAACAAGGATGTACAGGTTGGTTTTTCTACCCACCGAAATTGCTTTTCCGTTACGTACTTTTTTGTGAATATGAAGAATTACGCCCCACAAAAGTGTATGATCTATTTGAAATCAAGCCCAACTTAATGCGAAAGTTTATTTGGAAGCTACGATGGGGCAAGTTATAACTTGTTTTATACTTTTCGATTTGCAACCAAATGCTGTTCAAGTAGAACACAAGTTTGGCAAATGCCAGTCTTTCTCATTTTCTTGTTGTATCGGCAGTAGCCCTCTCTGCTTACCCTTTCTACATCAAATGAGGTGAGCTGGCTGATGACACTGCATCAACCGATGGGGCATTTCACCGATGTGTGCTCCCTTTGAATTGAGGATTCAAGACCCAAGAAGGATATTCCAGATGACCTCCCGCTCGGTTTCTTCTTGCCTCTGGTTGTGCAGCTCCGCTGGTCTACAAGCCGGTGCTGTTGGTCCCACTGGGGTTGGAATCGTTCTAATTCATCGAGCTGAAGGGGCTCCGACTTAACGGTCACCCTTGATATTCGCCTTTGTGTGGTTCATCAGGAATCGTTTCCGGGAGTATCCCGTGAAGCCGCCAGTCATCGCTGCTTGCTCAGTGCAAAGACAGCTTTTATGACACTATGGCAGCTGGTTGCGGCTGGCGTGGAGTGGTTGCCGAAGATATGACTGCGCAGTTAACTAATCTTAAGGCTGCTGAAGCTCAACTGGATGTTTGTCTTGGAACGAAATCGAGACGCAGGAATAACAGGAACGCCCGATGCAGTTTCGTACCAACCATGAACTGTTTATGTGTAGTGCTCAATTTCGAGACACCCAAAGTTGCTTGGCTAAGTGGCGCTCCTCGGATGCGCGTCTATCCGCAGAAGAGAATGACCACATTACCATTAGCTACAGGTTGCGCTGACCATCTACTGACTGTCACTCGCCCTGGAAATCCTATTCGCATTCGGATCACGCAGTTCTTTGTTCCTGCTTCTCGTTACGCTTTTCAGAGAGGTGCAGTATACTTGCAGATCGTCTAGTTACTGAGGCGCCTACAATAACCACCTATTTAAGTATCCTCTGGACAATACATATTCTGAGGTTGACTTGCCGGAGGGTATTTTCCGCATCCGTTAAAGATCCTGGGCGTTCGCCTCGTGGAACGGCACAACCTAGATCTAAGCAGTGTTTGGCCAGCACCACCAAAATTTCGGATAAGTATTGGTTGAAACAAACCGTTACACCTCAGGAGAATAAAGGCATCTTTACCGATCAAAAGCTTTGTGGGTCCTGATAGCTCGCAGGATGAAGGAGGCAAGAGGTTTACAGGAAGAAGCGAAAAACATTCCAGCGGGTACGCGCAAAGAAGCCCTTTGTGAGCTAAACAACCACTGAATAAAATAGCACGTTTTTCTCCAAAATAGAACGCCGAAAATTTTGCATTGGATGTATCCATTTACGAATTAATTGCCCACCTGCAGTTGCACAGTCGGAAATCTAAAGTGTACCTCAACCATGGAATCTCCGAAGGTTTTAGAAATAAACAAATTCCTCTTGTCCCTCAAGCGTGAACAAGCTGCTGCTTTTGATGATCTCTCATCCGTTTTGTTCAGAGATTAAGGTGAAATCCTTGGTCGATCCTTGTCTAATTTATTTGCTCCTATCTGGGCAAAAGATATCATTCTAACAAACTGGGACGAGTTGATAAGAGTATTCGTTTTTATACAACGTGTTCATGCGAGTGTGGTAACCAAAAAGAAATTGGCTTGATCTCCACTGTATATGGAATTTTAGTTCTGATTACTCCACACCATTTTATAAAGGCCAGTAAGAACAGCAAGCAGGCGTCCGATGGAGAAGGGATGTTTGGACCTTCATACTCCGTCAAGTGTTGGAGTAGCGGCATGTGTATAAACGCCCTATGGTCACGGTGTCCCTTAGCTTTAAAGGCGTACTGGATTCTATCGCCTAGTTCAGTACTTCCAACGCATTTGTGCCACTTGTCATGTGCCAGAGTTCCGTCAATCTTCTATGCTTATATGTGAGTGCTTGGGAGGTCCTCCAATGGCTTTCCTACAAGTGCTTGTGTCTGATACGTGAATCCCCTTTTTTGAATTTTGTTTGGTTTTGCCAGTAATGCAGTAATCAATTTCCCTTTCCACACCCGGCGTTCTTAACCTTGCCGACCTGGAATATGTGAAACGACATTGTTCATACATTTTAGAAAGAAAGTAGTAAGCATAAGTCGTATAGTACCACTATAGGGTTATTTTGTCCTGTGAAACGTACCGTCTTTGAAGCAGCCTCCGAAAATATAAGGAATAACAGTGCAATTTTAGTAACGCAATACGCAACTCAGAAATTACCTTGGCTCTGAAGGCCGTGAGACGGTCAGAATCAACGCCTAAATTTAGAAGGCCGGATTTGTGTTTGGCATTTTCCACTAATTGTGACAACAAAAAAACATGTTATTGACTTTCAAAGTTGGCTTATATCAGACTACATCGAGGGCTGAATTGTGGTATGGCTGCGAGACTTCACCAGATCGAGCTAAACATGTGAAACTTATTCAAGTCTTTTTCAGTGATGTTCCAGAAATGTGGCTGGAACCGGCTGTGGTCAGCGGATTGCAAAGAGGTGATCAGTGTACGGGTCTTTGGTGAGGCAGAGAGCGCTTAATTCAAAAATCTATGCAGCAATGTAAACTAAGGGCTGCATTTTAAGCATACCGGATTTTCATGTGGCGATAACAGCTTTGTTCCAATGTGCAATTCGGGGAGTAAAGGCCTAGATGCGGAACCACACTGCGTCGGTTGATCTCGGGAGTCAGCAATTCACTCATTCGGAGTAAACCAACCATTGAATTTGCATTAAAGTGCAGAGCACGTCACATTCACGGGACAGAATGAAGAAGCGCTCAACATTTTGTCTCAATGAAAGTACCGGCGGACATGCGAACGGAAACCACCACATTTTTCCATAACCAGATATTCTTAACCGAGGTTGATTTTACTTGGTCATCTAACATCCTTCTTTGATAGAGAAAATAATGCTTTACTCAATATTTTCTGTGTGGGAAAACAATTTTTCGTAACAAATGGACTTAGCAAAAGTTTGCTTTCTCTTCCCTTTAACTGGTAAAGTGAGTACTCATTTGTTGCACTTGGTTTTGGTATGTAATAAGACTTATTTTTAAGCATTAGGTCTGGAGGCGGGAACACGACACGGAAGGTTTCAATTTATCTTCTTCGATCTTCCCATATTACCGATGAACTACTTGTGCTTGTCACCCACACCGATAACTGGATATTGTTCAGTCATTTATTAACTTGAATGCTCGAAAATTTTCAGGTATTCACAGATATCCTACATGAGCAACTGATACAAACTCAACCAGGAGATCAAAACCACTGTGTAGAATAGAAGTTGTGGTGTTAAACGGGTTTATATTATCCGTATGGGCAGTAGAAAAAATTGTGGCTTACCAAAATTATATGAAACTACTGATCCATAAGTTCTAAAAGATTGCTTAAGTGGCAAACTTGGTAACTTCATGTTGGATGATCTGGTTATAAGCTTGATCGTGGCAGTTTACAAAATAAGGAGAACTAATCGGTCAGAATTTCTCATACTTGCAGATTATATCAGCGTTATTCGCTGGGACATTTTGTTTCTAAGCGTCAGTGAACAAGAGCGGTGACTCAGAGGAGCTCAGATAGAACAAACAGACATTAAAATCTACACCACCACAACGGGTGACCGTATTATAGAAAACAATAAAATCCACGAACCCCCCCCCCAAAAAAAAA
>NW_008751714.1:560038-582666 GCF_000715545.1 Opisthorchis viverrini
AACAATAAAACCCACCACCCCCCCCCCCAAAAAAAAAGCGCAGAAGTATATCAGGCGTCGGACAGAGACTTGGAAGTGACAAAACCGAGGAAACGCAAGCACAAACGAGATACAGAATAAGTAGAAAACGCTTGCACTTTTGAGACGTGGAGTGTAATTCAAAATATAATGGCTGCAGACCAACCAGCAGCAATCACCAAACTTTCCAGTGTAATGTAACATCAGTTGACTCGTTGTTGTGTAAGGTTGTCAGTTGAAAGTTGTCATTAGGAAACTGGCTTACATTTACAATAGAAAACCTGACCCAGCGAAATTGTTGTCACTGCTCTCAGCCTATGTTTTACCCCTTAGGCGCCGATGAAGGTTATCGGTGGGTCTCAACACTCAATCGCCCATACAGACCAACAAACGGTACCAGTGACACTGACAAACTAAACCAGAAAGACCGGATCCAACAACGGGCAAAATTTTATGCATGGTTCTCTTGGCCCGTCGGCTATCAACAATAATGAAACACACCAGCAAATAAAGCTTTGTAGGTTAAAACTGGTAATGATACAGTCCTCCATAAGGAGGAAGTCGTATGAGTTACACTTTTTTCTACAGTAACGCTCTATCTAACCTTCTGAGTCAAGAGTTGAAATTTACATTTGGACAAAAATCAATCGGTTTTCGTAGCTCTGGTATCCTCTTGCTCGGCTGGGAGAGCCAAATGTGTTTTTCACAGTACTTTGTCAAACGCTTGAACACACTGGCCAAATATACTCGTTTTCAAATCAAGCTGGTACGGTAAATATTGGGTTTTGTCAAGAAGCACCCTTCTATACCTCGAGTGACAAAATTTATCCTGGCATTCTGCGAAAACGCTCAACGCCAACTTCGTCGTACCCTTCATATTTCCAGTGTGCCGGTTGCAAACTTCATTGGATCTTGTCGTACATATGTTGGAACTGTGTGGGGTGGCTTCATCCGTATTATCATTGAAAAGCAATTGCTTTCCCATGTTAAGCATTTGAACTTATACTCATCAAATCACACTCTTGCTTTACCACAGCTTCAAGATACAGCAATCGACTTTGCTGCTGCGCTATCTCGACTGCTCGATGTTCAGCAAAAACACAACTTTACCAACGATGAACTATCGAAGTTTGACGGTGATGCAATATTCAACGTAATCAGCGAATCCCTACACAATCAAATGCCCTGCTCAATTGTTGATCCTATTTTGAGAAAACTGGAAAAGCGCTCGATGAAATATCTTGACAAAGTGAGAAACAGTCTAATGAATGTTCCGAAAAGTGAGTTACCCAGTTGTTTCTTACTTGTTTTGTGCCTAAGAGCGAAATTCAGAGGCAGAGCATTCACTAGTTGGAATTTATCAATGCACTGCCTCTGCTGAAGCGTTGAAGAAAACCTCAGAAGAATAAAATACACCTGGCTCAGCCATTTGTGTGTATAAAGTGCACGAATATAAAGCTATAAGAAAGGAGAACTGCAATCCAGAATAAGGTGCTAAAATCGTTCCCGAGTGAAACGTTCAGTGTTTCGGGGCTGTTAAAGCAAGACAACAGGTGAACACATGGTGACTAGTCCATCCAAGTGTCTTTCAGTTTCATCAGAACACACGAGTTTCGCATAGAGTCAACGTAATTCTTTGGTTGGCAGCCTAAGGCTGGTCAGCAGAAGACCTTGCACCAGACGACTGCTTGGTGTGCCTATGATCTCGAAATGCGTATGGATCTTTCAAAAAGACGGTTGGTTTTCTTATTCTGTTGCAATATCTTTGAACGGTCAAGATATTTGGCCATTTAATTCAATGTGCCGGGTCTTGTACAGGAAAGACTTTATGCGGCTAAATATTCTTGTCACCAAATTACTTTTGATGAAAAATCTACAGTCTATAAGTGAGCGTTTGTCAGACTAACCACGGAGATGTAAATAACACTCTGAAAAGATCCTGCCTAGTTGTCACGTGATCTGAATAACTTAACAACTGATCGCAAAAGGATCCAAACAATGAAGCAACATACCACCCATGGGTTCATTCGAAACTCCTAGACAACCCGCTACCAGTTTTGCACTATTTCGACCTCATCAAATAGACGTATTCCGCGAGTTTCCATGGAGCGTATGTTCTACCTGGATGCGAAATTCTACCTGATCAGATATGACTACTCTGACTTGGCTTTACCAACTGTTTGTTCCCTATTTCGAAGCGGATGATTTTCTCCGAATGTACTCCAGGGGCGCAAATATGGATAACGGATCGCGGAAAAAATATCAGGTAAACAGTATTTTGTTTGGAGGCCTAAAGAGCTTTACTTGTTTTGCCTCTAAGCTGATGCAGATTTTCTAAATTTCACCTACTATTTTGATGCCATGAATCAAGCTGACACATTGACTGACAGTACCATGGGTCCTGTGAGCTTCAGCTGCCTTAGTAGATTCCACAGTTAAAGTGAGAAAAATTTCCCAATGTCCTTGAAAACTTTTACCTTCATGATCATGCACCTGGTGATACAAATACCCATTCAACGCGTTTCCTAAACAATGAAGCAACAATAGTTTACGGGGTCTAGAGAACCGCGAATTCTTGGGAGAGATTACGGTAGAAGACAACAAGAGAAAGCAACAGGAGTAGAAAACCAGCAAAATAACTTTCATGGAACGCAAACTCTTCAATTTCACCATATGTTCACCACTAATCAAAGTTTATTGTAAGGAAGAGGGTGGCAAAGTTTGTCCCCTATGATTCCTCTTACCGGTAGTTACCAACAACGAAAAGCAGAAGGTACACGTGCCAGTCGGTCACAGAATTGAATGAACCATGTCGAGGCCAGGCAGGTATGCTGGACGGAACTGAACATATTCCAAATCAACCACAGAGGTTGTACACCTTTTTCCGGGGACAGAAGTGTGGCTCACTATTCCGAAAAACGCCGTTATGCGACTCGCACTCGTGGGAATAAAAGAAAACATGGTGTGAACCGACAGACGAACAGCTTCATTGATCAAAAACTGTTTGACTTTGACGCAACTCCCCAAGGCAAACATTTTGGCCTCTGTTGTAAATCGGGTCAACTAGCTGATTTCATAAGTCCAAATCTGAATAAAAATCACGGAACGATTATGCGTTGAACATTTACTATTCTGTGGCAGGTATCGCTTCTGAGCACCATAATCTCGAGCAAAATAACACTCATTCTCAAGGTGATTTTCCGTTTTCTTGCCACCTTCCAAAACTGGCGAATAAACTAGGAAAATAGTTTAACTTAGGATATGCAATTTCGAGTCAGGTCAAGAAAAGTCAAAAGTTAGGAAGCATAACTAGTGATTTGCTTCACAACTGCACATGATCCCTTTGACGACCTTGCATCTTTAGTGATCGCATTTCGTTGTAATTACTCAAGGATGAAAATCAACGCACGTACCTGGAAATACACGCAAACGAAAATCGTGTCAAAGTGGTCTTGCCCACTGCAAGCAGGCAGACGATATTTGCAAACAGTGAGTAGAAATGTTGTGCAAATTCACTTAATAAACGTCCTTTGCAAAAGCTTTGTTGCCCGCTCAATTCACAGTACTTGTGAGCTAAGTACATCGTAGTTCTGTTAAGATGATTAATCCTTTTCTTGAGATCTGCTACCAACAGAATTAATGGAATATTCACATAGTGAAATCTAGTAGTAACAGGGATTTTATGAAGCACTCTTACCTTCATTCTCATAAGCATTCAACCAATCATTTTGTGCACAATTGAACTAGGTGCTTTTCTATTTCACACAAAAGTGCTTGGTTCTGTAGTTTACTGCCGACGCGAATTCCGAGATATGGTTCTCACTGGATTTGGTAGGGAGCTCTTTGAAACAAAAAACTACACATAAGATTGCTGAAAACCCTCTGACAACCAGCATTGGTTTAGCTATTCCTGGAGCCAGTCGGTTAGGCCATCATAATCAAATTTAAGCTCTACTTAAATACTAGACTATACATAATTAGCACCGCACAATCGGTTGCAAATTACCTTGGTAGTAAAGGAGACCCATTGCGTTCGTGACAATTTACGTCTACGACATGATTATATATAAGTATCAGTCAGTTGGGGTATTGTACCTGGAATTCTACTGTACTAATCAAAAGTGACCGCATTTTTGTCCACACTCAGAGCTTCATTTTTAGCTTAAGAGGATAAAAAGCTAAAGGAATTCTCAGTTAATGCTGCAACCTCGGGGCAGCTCATGGTCATACATACTTAATATCTTTTACCCGGATAAAATGAAGTGGGACGGGTATTCATGCATTCATGTTTGAAGAGTGGGCCCAGATAATAGGCAGCAAAGATGTTTTTGCAAAGAAGACTATGATTTTATGAAACAAGTTTTATAAATAACAGCTATTCTGACTGACCTTTAACGGGAAAAATTAACCAATCAAGGCAAGAACATACCATCATCTTAAACAAAGCCGTATGAATAAGATGTTAAACTGGGCGGGCCAGATCGCAGCGTAACAAGCCTAATTTTAAAGCTCCTTCCAATATCTATTCTTTTGCTAGTCCCGGTCGGACAAGTTACGTCGACCTTACTACTAATGGTCTGTCTGAACACAACATCGTGTAGTATCCTGGGGCGGTTGATAAAAATCGGAGTTCACATAATCACTGATGTACTGGCACTTCTCACCGAATCTGATCATCCAGTTAACATTTCAGTACATCTTGATCTGAGGGCTTCAAAAACCATCAGAAGCGATGAAGAATCACCTTTCTGTCACAGATAGGCCTCTGAGATCCAAGTTGTCAGCCCCGTATATATGCTTACGAGTGATGAGTCAATGCTCTAACATTAGGTTGGCATATATACCGTTGCCCCTTGATGTGGGCAATTACTATCTTGGGGCTGCGTCGGTAATTCAATTCCATACCGAGGCAGTAAACCTGGTTTCCACGTATAAATGATACTGTCTCGCTTTGTTTCCATTAGTGCGACATGGGAGCGAATATTGTTAGCCTGATCAGTATCGTATTAACCCAGGTTATATTTTTCAGGCACTATTCATTCTATCAGTTTTAAATCTCTGATGAATTTTGCGTGCGTGACAAAGTGACTTTAAAGCAGTTTCTAAGCTTTGGGAAGAAATCAACTTGTGCTTATTTAGCGACTGATTCCTAATGCTTCTGCTACCAGTTAACGATAAAAGCATGACCACTTTCGAGAGTAAGCCAGAAATATGAAAAATATACAGGATGACTTTACGTGTAGAACATATCAAATTTTTCACATTACTACACACTACTAGGCGAGTTAGCTTAGTGAGACTCCACTGATATCACCAGTCACAACAAAGGTCTTGTTTAGCACTCAGCTTTTGCTTTCTTTAGGGCTCAAAATAGTGCTCCATTAATGTGGGTTTAACCGATCGAACGCTCCAAAGATGTGAGGACATCGCGCACGAACATAGTAATCCCGCATCTTCAGCGGTTACTGTGCTAATCAATTCAAAATTCCTAATGGCTGCTGCAATTATCAAAGACCGAAGCAGTTCATTGTATAAAAGTAGATAAGAAAATAATTCAATAAAAAACCCTGAGACTAAGGGGATCTGCCTATCATAATTTTCATAACAGCGTCTGGATACCAGAGAACTACAGAAGCAAACAACGAAAGATGTATCAAATTGGTGGACGACTTAATTGTGGTCTTCTACTTGCTTGAACGGGAGATACAATATCACCTTAGAATGAAGGAACTTATTGTGAGGCAGGTTGAAATAGATATTTCACAATGTCCCTCGAGTTTTTGCTTTGTAAGACATATAAGACACATGTAAGACATTTACTGACCGTTCGGGGAAATGGAATTTTATTTTTTTGATACAGCATCTGAAACAAGGCATAATGGATGGAAACAGGCTTACCAAAACTTGCGAAGTGATTGTCAGCGTTCAGCAAAACACTTCAGAGGTTTGCCTCACGCACGGTACAAAACGCTCGCGTCACCATCGGAACTCGGAAACGGTGAACTTCCCGCGCTTCATCAGACCAAGGGATTTTTTGGTTGCGATTACGCAAACAGAAAAAAACGAACTAATTTTGATAACCATTCGAAAAACGGAGCAAGCGCTGCGCAACCTCCTCAGCTTGGTAACGATATCGAACTTTCTGACAAAAGCATGTGCAGCCTGCAACCTTTAAGTGAAAGTTCAGTGCAAACAATGGAAGTGAGTTCAAGGTAGAGATATGTCTGACGAGTGTATGCATACATGAACCGCGTAAACGCAGGACGGTTACCAGCTTCACCTACTGGTAAAAGCGGCCATTTGTTTATGATTTTTAGAGCTCTCTAACATTGAACCCACTTTGAGGAACGGAAACAAAATTGCTGGAGCAAACCAGCCAATGGGTATCACTTAATTCACAGCACAAAATATCTATAGAGAGGAAGTAGATTCCGGAATTCTACTGTTAGGCAGTTTTTACCAAAATTCAGTTGTGCGAGAAGAACTGCAAAGCGCCTTCTCATCTACGCGTGAGCACTTAATGTCGTTCATAACGTGAGCATCTGTCCGGCAGGTTTCTCGAACACCTCAAGAAATTTAGGTGCTTTGATTCCCATGAATTATGCTAAGGTCAGCCGCTACTCGTTTCCTTAAACATGTAGACCACATTGGTTAGTGGAGTGCAGTTTATTCCTTTTGACAATCTATGCTAACTGTGGCCGTAAAAATTCCATACAATAAGTAAAATAGTTGGACTCAAAAGTTTTTACTCAGTCCATTCACCAAGATGTTGCATGAAAGTAATATTGACTACTCAATCTTTTCCAAGCATTTTTCACCTGATTGAATAATAGTGAAAAAAATCACTCCGAGAATAGAACACTTCTGAATATAGTATATTTTTTCCAATTGTGAGATGCTATTCATCCGAAAATAAGGTGTTCATTAGCTGCCGATGTTTGCCATCAAGTACTGACCATGCGTGCTTATAAAGACACCGTTTTTAAAATTTCTTTCCTCATGGCTATGAAATTCTACTTCCTTTTTTATGGCTCCTTCCTCTAAGCATGTGGATGGCTGCCACTTTTCCCAGTCGTTCTGAGTAAAGGGAATATTATAAGTTGAGACATGCATTTGCACTTTGCAGATGGGGGAGGATTCTGAGAACGGGACAAAAGAGGTGATCCATGAATGTTATCTAAATCGGTCCCATGCTACCTGCCGGTGAGTTGTGATAATAAGCACAATGCACGAATGACTGCAGCAATGCTAAATTTTACAAGCCATTTTCAGGCGAAGGTTTGTACGACTTATAAATGCTACTGGTGCCTAACTGATATCAGTATGAGCTTGTCAGAAGTTAATTTAAATGACCTGTTCAGTTTTTGGGAAACTAGTCCATGAGTCAAAGCAAATTTGTGTACGTTTAACTACGCTTTCTAACTCTGTAGTCAGACACCTAGCCACCCCTGCTTAGTTTCTGTGAATTATATGAGATCGATCTCCAAAAGATTCACATGTGAATAATGACCCATTTTCTTTACCAAAATCTTTTTTCACTCGTCCCAAGGAGACATAACTTGGGAGATTATTGAACATCACCTAAGGTCCTGTAAACCATAACTCTCCCTCAGTTGTGCATAAATTTTTGGAAAAAATGGCAAATAGCTTCCAACTAATCAATTTCTAATTATTTCCTTTTCCTCAGCGATCCGGTTACGGACAGCGCGGATCAACCACCACAGAAGCAGGATACTTTGAAGACGGAGCGATCAGAACAAATTCCTGTGTCTCGAACAGAAGGTCAGAAGCGCACATGGTCCACTGTAGTCAATTCGCCACGTTAGGGGACACGTTTTTCGTCATTTTGCGGAATCACCTTGAAATTTCACAGCATAATATCGTGTGCTTAGATTGACCATTAAAGACTGTCTGTGGACATCTGGTCTGTTATGAGATGGAGTTAGTCCAGGAAGAAGCTGTCAGGAACAACTAAAAAGTATCATTTAGTGTGCTTCTTTCTGTAGGCCTGTAGGAATACGATAACGAATTAAAACTAATGGGCGTTCTACTTTTTGCAAACGTACTCTCCACTCCAGCATGACTGCTCATAGTCACTTTTTACGGCTTCAGAAAAACGTGAACTGGTTGCACTGAGCTGGAATTCTGTATCCACTGTAACAAATAGGCTTGCGTTTTTTGCACAAGACCTTTGTACCAATCGCATCACAGCTCCTACAAGTGGACAGCGTTGAACGCGTGTTTGATTCCTAACAAAATTTTGCCAACCTAGTGGTCCAGTGCCAAGTGATATAAGGTGTTCAGTCACCTTCAGTAGAAATACCGTTCTCTTGGTCTACATTAGATTTTGCTTGGACCCTTTTCCCAAATGTGACGACAGCAAACGATGATGTAGACGGAAGTGACCTGAAGTGTTTTTAACGTGAAAAACTTTCTGAATATACTATTTTTTTACAATGGACCATTCAACTAGATTTGGGAGAATTCATCTGTGACTCCAGTTGGTAAACCTCTCTCGGGAATCATCAGTCTTTGTAGACCACTGCTGCCGTGCTATTGTGTTTGTTAGGAAATATTTAAGACCGGTTGATTTTGGGTCGACTCGCTCGGAGTAATCTCTGTCGAGAAAACAAAGTGCCGTTTGCATCCTTTAACGTTTGTAGCCGGAAGGAAGATTACGGCATAGGCAACAGGGGGAATGTAATGAACCAAGAAGTTTCAACAAGTGTGTCACATCTAGACTGTTACAGTTGAAATCATGTGAAGTGTATGTCATCAAAACGAAACGGACTGAAATGATCACGGACCGAATGCGTCACTTGAACTTGTTGCTTTTTGTGAAACTTGACAGGAGGTTTGGGGGTGGCAAAGCACACCGTGATTCGAAGGAAAAGGTCCTTCATTGGGGCACACACGGCCCGCCAACTAACCGACACTCCTGAACTGTTCAGCAGTTGCACGATGTACCTTACATGTGTGAATAATAAGATGTATCATCTTGATAGTAAATATTTCTTCATTACCTTAAATGATAATCAGTTACAGTGGCACATAACCGCCTCTTTGAATCTTATCCGAGTTGGTGTGACGAAGGTGTAAGCCAAAGCAAGTTCTACCTTTTACGCTTAGAAGTTGATAAGGAATCTCATAATCGGTCAACGTCTGTAGATTGAAGCGGCTAATTTGAATGTTGCGTTTACTTGGTGCTGGTTCTAAGTTTATTGTGATCACCAAATACGATCGAACAGAAGCAGTTAAGGTGCTTTGCTGCATATAGTTTGGCGAATTCATGTTTAATTTACTGTTTTTCTTCCTAGCCAAAACAATTTTTGACAAGGAGGCAACCACGGCGCATCGCATTGTTGGTGTCATCAACCGAATGCATTCGCAACAAAGTGTGAAAACAAAGGATATCAAGAAGTCAAAAAAGTTGTTTATCATCGCACAGTTTGCACCTGGGTGTTTGGTTGCTTGACTATTTTACCACGACTCGCTTAGCTGAGTTACTTTTTACTGCACAAGGCATTTTCAGTAGAGCCATTTTGGAAAGACTAAGTTTGAGAACTCTAGTGAAAAGTATAGGCTTAGGAGAGACCAGAGCACCGTTTCCCCGTGATTTCTTTTCTTTGGGTGAATCATCACGCAATACAGTTGGTGTGATATGTATGCAGTATAATAGTAATATTAATAATGATAAGGTTAGGATCTGCATAAACACGTGCAAGATTATCACCCGTGCAGATGGGATCTGAGCATGTGTTTCGCATGAACAGCCAGTTAAAAATTTTCCCTCCAAATGATTGTATCCGGTGCGGCTTGCAACAGCGCTCGCGGTTCCTTCGGAAAGAAAGATATAATAAACCGAAATTACGGGGTAATATATTTGTAATATCCGCGAAACCTAATCCCGGTATATAGTCATTACATCATATGCGCTTATGATATTTCTGTCAGCAGAGTTCACAGAGCACATTGCAGTAGACTTGATTAATTACAAGCCTGGGCTGTCTTGCTGCTGGCCCTGAATGACGAGAGAAATTACAAAAATTATTGGTGCTAATTCTAGCCGACTGGTCCCTTATCCGGAACGGGGACTAGACGATTAATCTCTAGTATTCTGGTCACAACAAATTGTAAGGAACAAGATAACTTTGACTTTGTTCCAGGACGTCGATTTAGTGAATAAATGTTCATCTAATTTATGTGGCCTAACGGTTCGCAGATCTCCGCAAATATTCCTGTCAACCTAGGGTTGATCACAGGTGGAACACAACTGACATTTCCGACGTGGTTCTTGGTCCAACCAGCTGACACCTTGTTCAGACCGGGTTCGACTGCAATTGTGGTGTGAACTTTTGATAAACTTTCAAGCCATTTGCATGAAATTTACAAGGCTCTCCGTTGGTAAAAAATAGGTGTAAATATTCCAACTATGCAACAATATTCAACTGGCCATCTGAAAAACTTGGCAACCAGTTAGAATAGAATCAACTAAAATATAGTTTGCTAGCTGCTCAGATCGGCTGGGGGATGTGTCATTCGGAGGCACAGGCTTGAAGCCACTAAATATGACTACAGGTGTTCGACCTGACCTCGTCTACCTGTAAAATTTTGGCGAGATTAGAAACGCTCCCGTAGGTGTAGTTTTGGTGATTCATTCACCACGTTTTAATAAATGTTAGAATTTGCAATCTGTCCCATCGCCAAGTAACATATTAAGAGTTTTGATTGAATACTGTCCTTACAGATCCCCAACTCTCCACCGAGTGTCCAATACGGTAGTTTGCTTTCAGTAACTGCTGGGACGGCGTTCCATAAAGAACGGATAGTCACTCAGTGTCTCGGATTGATCAATTTTGTGGGTTCTACTGTGCCGTGTCAACAGATTTCCGCGTTGAAGAAGGGGAGTCCAGTATGGCTGAACCCCCAACAATAGTAGCCCTCTGGGTGTACCGTTGCGTCTATCGATTTAGGGTCTAAGGGGGCTGATTAATAATGACCCCTTAATGGCAATGGTATACTGACCATAGTAGTCGAGATGCAGTAATCCATATTCAGGGAACGCAAATCGACGTAAGCGGATTGCGTATAATTCATCGGTGATACCCTAACCAGGATAGAGTTCGACCTGCCTCGAGGTTCAAAAGCTTTTAAGCGAACTTAGGGAAATCATAGAGAATTAAAGCTTGACGGTATCCGGACCTTCACAGCCCACAGGAGTGCCTGCATATATGCATAAGGGTTTTTGAAGGACCCAAAAACTGCTGAACTTGGAGGACCAAAATTATATTCCCAAAGAGCCGCTCATTCATACCCACTAATCATGCCCAAAATTAAGATGCTGAATAAAAAATATAAACATCCCTATCACTGTTCGCCGTTGCTACTTGACTGTGCAGTCAAATTCAGTCTGACGGTCGGGCACAACCGTTCACAGGCCTATTTTATTGTGTTTTACAGGCTTTTAGATCGTTTAAGGTCCGTAACCTTGTACGCGACTTACTAAAATGCAAATCTGCTGTGATCGGAACAATGGTCATATTGATTAGGCAGTGCAAATCAAGACGTTTCTGTGTCAAGATTTTGATTTTTCACACTCTTTTTCACAGAATTATAAAACTGGAGATGAACACATGAATGAATGCAGGGATTTGTCGTGGTTTTTCACTTTAGAATAACGAGTTAACTATTACCTACTACATAAACGGAATTGTACCATGCACTATTGTTAAGTCTCTCTCTTCCCTCATACTTTACCGATATCAAGTCAAGCAACAAACAACCCTCAAAAAATGAGATTACATTGCCTTACTACACTTATGCTTTCCACAACTTTGAACGAGGCTTCTTTACATCTGTAGGGCTGCATGTCTGTAACGGCTGTGGGCGGTTTATGGGAGCTAAAAATGCACACTGAAAGCGGTGCCAAAGTGAGGCATGTCCACTAGTTTACAGAACTGAAATGTACACGTGACTGGTCACAGGAATAAAAAATAGCCTGACCATATCCAGAGATTGTATACAGAGTGGCCCGGTTCTAAAATAAATTGCGAGAGGTTGTCAACTCAATAGGACCGATATTACCAAATTTTGACTGCAAGTAGCTCGAAACATTTTTGAATACTTTTTTTGAATCGGGTTCCAGGACACGTGCAAAGAACACCTGGTCCCAAAAATCAAGTGGTGATGAAATCTCCCATTGCTTGAACTTACTTCGGGCACCTGATTGGGATAAACAGCTGGAGGGCTTGAGACGTGTGCAAACCTCACTACAGCTTGAGCACAGGGGTGAATTTGACAGGCTCTTTAAGAATGAGGAAGAACTACGAGCATTTACTTCGGCACTTTTGAGTGCTTCCAGGAACCTACGTTCTCAGGTAAGCGTTGTACAAAAACATCCACAAAACAGCATAAGGCAAGCAAGCTCACTATTACTGCGGCCCAAAGATATAGTATCTGGTTATGGTGTGCTTTAGTGCAAACACTGTCCGTAGCATAACAATGAATAGAAATAAATTAAAGTGTTTGCAAGCAGGGTACCGACCACTAAGGAAAGCAAGCAGTAAATTCCAACATAAGCAGTATGTGGCCCAGGAGTTGCCCTATTAGTTTTATAGAATTTCTTGTCATATTTGAATGAGTATAACGTTGTTTCTCTGCGAGAGAAAACAAGACAGTCTGGTTCATCTTCTGACTGGTCTTTTGGGACTTTCAGAGGGGCAGATTCATTGTTTATTCTAGGTATTGATATCCGTAGTAGGTTATAAATATTTTGTTCATTGACCTATATGAGGAAGCAAGCAGCTTTCAGATGTCTGTAGTTTTTACAGTGGTTGTAGCAGTACGAAAATTCTTTTTGCAAACAGACAAAGGCGACCATAAGCATTCTTATAAGACAATTTAAAACAAAGTTATTTAGTCGGTTATCGTCTCTCGAAGGTAGCCCAACTGCACAAGACTATTAGAAGATAATGTAGGAATATCTTGCATCAACATCAACCACCAAGTATGATTTTATTCTGACTTTATTCTGACCGACCAGTCGTGGTTTCGTAAAATATGTAGAAAACAGGAATTTTCAACTTTCAAGCGGTGAAAAGCCCTCGTTAGAGCAAGGTCCTCTCAAACAATGGCAGATTTGGAAGGTATTAGGCTAATCGGGTCTGCCAATAATCCGTTGTGGATATTAGTTGGACTTGGAAATGCAGGAATTTGCCTTAGTTTCGAGTGAGTTTCGCCTTTGTACCTCTGAACGCAGTCTGACAGCTCATATCACTACTCACCTAGGCATGTCGAATATGATCTGTAAAGTCGTCCATTAACGCCATTTAATGGCGAAACGATCTCCAGATGGTGCACTTCGACCGATATTTCACTAGTTACTTCGTTCTGAAAACCCTGAATTTCTCAGTACATAGTAAGTGTGTGAAGACGCTTTGGCATGATATTGGCGAGCAAATTCAAGCAGCGGTTTGTACGGAATCGAAGACAGACCTGACAGACCTGTCAGGCAGTTCGAACCAGACCAAAGTTATTAGTTCTGCCGCGAAAACGATGAACCTTACAACATGCTGCTTGGTAGACATAAAAATGGATAAATTTGGATAACTTCATTCACTTGTACAATTTTCCTTAACGTCGCAATGGTTTGAACATAAACGCTGGCTATTAAACTTGCACAGAGATATTAATTTCGACGAAGATATTTTGTGGGATACTTGGTGATAAGCAGTATGTAGATGTTGATGATAGCGAACGATTTAAATATAATTTGAATGAATCCTCCCTTTATGATATCCTAAGGTAAATGTTCAAAGATTCCGAAGTATTGTTCTTCATTTGAAGCTAATCATAATATGAAAGAAATCTTTGGACAGTCTCAAGTAGGGATATTTGGTAATAGGCTGTCGTCATTTTTCGCAATCTAATATTTTGTAGAGCTACATGAAGATGATGCGGTCAGTCTTGCCTTGTTTAGGGTTTACTAAAAAACAGAATATTTTGCAGTCATCGACATTCACTACGTCTCACAGAAAATAGAAATAATCACAGTTTTTTCTACCATTAACGACTTCGGTAATGTTGCTTTGCAGGTTAGTCGCGCAGCAGTCAACACGATACAAGCCTTTGGAAACCTACTCATTTCGAACGGTCAGGGTTTCCTCTGGGATTCTCAGGCAGACAGAATCTTGCATGCAATCCTTGCGCGTATTACCGGTGATACAAGTACCAGGTTCCTGTTAAACGATGCATATAAAGCCCTAGAGGTGGTTGTAAAATGTCTGACGCCAGCACGCGCTATCGTGGCACTTTCTAAACAGGTTTACGAACAAAAGGTCAAAAGTGCCAACAGTCGACTAGCGGTGGCCACACAATTGGATCGGTTGGTCGTAAAAGCCAAAAATACGTCATCGCTGCCAAGACAACTAGGGTCCGATGGACTGCAACGGTTACTGAAAGTGTCAGCTCAGTTTCTGGTGGATGGAATTTTAAACACAAGGTGAGATATAACGAAACATTCTTGAAGTGTCCTGGGTTTCGTTATTTATTGCATTGTCACTATAAGCGGAAAAAGTTGGCCAAAATAAAGTGTACCGGAGGGTCTAACACCCAACCCTCAATACAAAAGGTGCCTTTAGACGAAACCAAAACAATTCAGAATTTTTGTCTTCAACCATGCTTCCTAAAACGGTCAATAAATGTTTGCTTTGTACATCGTCAAGTCAATATCCTTGACTCAAACGAAACGCCTCATCAAGTGAAGGCAGTAATAATGGGCCTTCATGGTAGCTTCGTTACCATTCGTAATGACATGTAAACGCGTCGCTGAAAAGCAGAACGTAGCAATGTCCTGATGATGTTATCAGAAGATGAAATATATGGTTAGTATTCATCCCAAGACTCCTGTGCTTTGTGATCCTTCCACATGAACAGTTGTGTGATCCACTCACCGAATCATCCTCCGTCGGACTGGTTGCTTGGTTATCCTCGAATTTCTCCAACAAAACAAAGGTAGTTCTGGTATCTTGGCTCACCAAAGTGGATACAATATCCACTTTTTACATTATAATTGTTCACATTTATTGGCAGTCTTACCCTCCATCAATTCACCTGATATTCTTAGCAGGACAGCTTATGCACTGAATTCGGTTCCCCGTTTGGGGAAGACAAGCTGACTACAGGCAAGATTATGACGTGAAAACCACCCACAACTTCGGCCACAAATGTACATGGGAATGAGGAAAATAACCGATAGAATCTCATTTCTCACGATCCGTTGTGTCCACCAAAATGACAGAATCTGTCCGGTTAATGTAATTGGACTAGCCACCTTCATGGATATGTCCAGCAATCCTGGAGGGTGGAAGTCACCTACCATTTATTTTATGAGCCTTTTTTACTGGCCACGGAAATAGCTGGAACCCAAATCCTCACAACGAAGATGCACTAAATGAACGACACTAATAAATTTGGCTTGATGTGACTGCCATCGGTACGCGAAGTCGAGCTCAGCTGTGCTGCGAAGCATATTTTTATCGTCCTCTCATTCTCATTTATTTTCTGCGTCCAACAATATCTCGCGAAACGTCTGTTCAAATAAGCCCATTTCTGTTGGATACAATCAGACGTCACCTGAAACTTGTGTGAGGAAGTGGGGCTTATTTTTAATCTGCTGTTGTTTATTTTGGTACACAGTCCTTTATAACAATCAGAGCCACCGCATAGGTTATCATGAATGTGAACCAACCTTATTATAGGTCAATGGATCCAATTAAATATAAAATGAAAAACTTGGGTTGGATTTCCTACAGTTCAGCGCTTGCAGACAGTTAAGAATCTTACTATAAAATGCACATCAACATTAGGTTTTCGCGTTTGTATTTGTGTGTTTACTCAAACGATTGGTTAGTGGAATATTCATCTCGTATGTATAGTGACTGAATCGCATCCAGTCCGGAGCTCGGTTGATTCGCATCACTGAATTTGTTTGTAACAGTTGTTCGAATAAGTTATTTTCCTTCTTATCTACGAAGGGGTTCTGGGATGCTAAAATCTAAATCAATAGCTGAGAACCTCATCTTGCATCCATTTGGGCAGCCTTTTAAACCGACAGTCCTGTGGAGCTCGATAACTCTCAGCGATTAGAACACAAACTTATTGATCGAAAGGTCTGTCATTGGAACCCACGTCCGCCATCCCTACGACTCTTGTATAGGCAAGGAAGACCTGACAATATCAAAACCCTTCTGCTTTCTTCAAGCGGCGTGACTGCTAGGTACCGAAGTGGTGGGTGGAAGCTGAAAGGTCACCATGGTCATCATTCGCAATATTACGGCTCAGCTATTTTTATTTTCTATTTGCAATAACTACCAGTTTGGTAGCTGAGCGGAACTGATTCATAATTAACGGTTTGCTAATACCCGAATCAAGCTTCCTGTCCTGATGAGGACGCAGGGTAAGAAACCAGCCATACTTAGCTTCTCGGTTTTTTAATTTTGCCGCAGTCGCTAGGTGTTTGAAGACTATGGATCGGTATATGTGACGGTCAGCCAATTAGTAACACTTGCTCTTTTTATGAATAACATTCCCTGTAAAAAGAAGATCGCATCGTGTTCGCTATTTATTCAATTATTCCCAGTTATTGTTTCTTTTTGACGTCTACATTTCTTTCAGAATTTGTGGCCAGAATATCCTGACAATCCTAGTAAATAATTTTAATTTGGAAGAAACTTGTCGGCGCACACTGTCGGAACCTCAGTGGCGAAATGTTGAGAAATTGCTAGTTGTAAGTCTTTTTAATTTGACCCGATAACACTGATTTAACTTGATGAATGAAGATCACTGAGAACTCTATAGGGTAGTAGAATTAGTTGCATTCATTAAATTGATGACAGCAGCAGTACGTCCAAAAGTAATTGGAGTGCAGATAAAAAACGAAGATGACATTATTTTACTTATTAAATCTCGGTAAACGACTGTATCCTGGAAACCATCAATCTGTAATTAAACAAACTTAAAGTTTGCGGGCACTCCGAAGCTACCAAACTTTATTAGTGCTCCTGTGTGGCCGAAGGTGTTGCGTCGTTTAAGAATCCCGTTGAAACATACCACCACTTATTAGGTTCAATTTAAATTGTGAATGTTTAGATCATTTGTGTTTGGCTGCCAAATTTTTCATGCCACTTCCCGAAGCTGACAATTCGTAGCCGGATTTGTTGCGAGTGTTCTGCATGTTCTGAAGACAAAAGGTACACTTGACAGCACATGTATTTTGACAGCTTGGAGTTTAGATCACTGTGTTTCGAATGCTAAATACAACGGGACCGACAAGCTACCAAAGAAATTAAGGTTTTGGATTCTGGTTGTTTATGTGCATGTTCTGAAGACAAAAGGTATACTTGACAGCACATGTATTTGGACAGTTTGGAGTTTAGATCACTGTGTTTTGAATGCCAAATACAACGGGACCGACAAGCTACCAAATAAATTAAGGTTTTGGATTCTGGTTGTTTATTATTTTTCTCCTTCCTCATCAAGCCCATCAGGAGGTTTCGTTTATGCCCCTCATTTTTGTGCCCATTTCTTCTCTTCTGGTTCACGATCTGGACGTTAATTACTCTATATCTTTGGTATTACTAGCATAGTTGGATAAATCAAAGTGAGCTTCTTCACCGTGTGGCTTCGTGTGAACTTGGCTTCGGGTGAATTTCGGGTAGAGGAAGTGTTTCTTACCTTCCTTATGTGTGCAGAAAGCCAAATGAAATTAGAACTATTCAGCCTGGTTGTTAGAATCTAACGTGATCTCACGATCCGCAGTTCGCATCACTTTATTATTTTATCATTGTATTCATAGTACCGCATTTTTGATAATTATCCATTTGAATGGTTCGACATTTTAGATTCTGTGCCTAACCTAACGTGACCAACCTAACTGCTGGAAAAAATCGATACTGCGAGCCTTTTGTTCCATGCAAATTCTATGGTCCTTCTGATATACACAAAATGTTTCTTATACTCCATACTCCACCCATAAACCGTGTGCAAAAGATAAGATGAGTCAAGTGCTGTAAGTTGCAGACGAATACTTCATGTCTCGCGGGGAAAGTTTATGGTTAAATTCAAAGATTATGCTCGTGATTTGTACGTCACCATTTATACTACATTGCGTTCTAGTCGGTATTACAAATGCAGCAATGCAGGTCAGTTTCACTTTACGAGTCTGTATTCCAGGCAGTCATCTTCACTGAGGGTACCCTGGATTTGTCGTTACATGGAGGTTTACTTGAGCTACTCTGTTTGATGCATTAAGACGTGGTTTGGCTGAATCCTGCAGCGTACTTGTTTTTCTGCTACCTGGCTACTTGTAATGGCGGCGCTTCGACAGTGCCCCATGCTTTCCATACTTAAGCACGCTGGAGATGGCACTCAGGCTGATTGGGGGCAAATGTATCACGAAAATATGACGAAATCCACAAACACATTTTATGATCCCTGGATTTTCGTGATTGGTAAAGCCTAGTGCCACTTTTTCAAATAAATTGACCATCTTATTAACCTTGCCACCTATACGCAGCCACGAAAAACAAACGATCGGTGATGCGTTTGGAATGCAATTTTCGATTTGGCATGCTACGTGGAAAGAATTATGGATATTGTTAGCAAGTGACTGTGATAAATGTGTGTCCTCTTAAAACGACACAATTCTGTGTGTATCAGTATACCCAAATGTATGTACATATCATCGATTCTTACCAAAAGTTGATCACACTTGCGTGTAACCCGTTGTAAGGTCTTGATGTCTTTCTGCACTTTCCTGTGTAAACATGATATCTTTTGGAAAACAAGTCAGATAAAAATATATCCAATTTAGTTGTTCTTTTTGTCACCAAATTCTTCTTTGGTTTGCACGGTCGACGGCATATATTTCGGTTAAAAATCGCAGCTTTTACAAACTATGCAGAAGTGATTCAGTTACGTGCCATGATTATTGGCCCAACAAATCCCACCCAAAGTAACTAATATATCATACACAAGACGGAACTTCCAGTGTCGAGGTTCCCAATGCGGAATTTGAGTCGTGCATAGGCCTGACAGTGACGAATATCAAAATCAAGAATTGAGTTCGAATGTCTACGGCACTACTTCCACAAAGGTGAACAACATCATACAAAACCTGACTGCCCACGTTCATGGATTCAGCGAGTATGCAAGTCTTTCGCTGACAAGCAAGTACACTGTAGCAAGAAGAATATTGGCTCGGCTCTATGGGTTTTGTTGACCCCTTCCAGAGCTAGTCTCGTGATTCTGATTGACAATGCAATCGCACAGGATCACAACAGAAAATGTCAGGGCAGAACACGAACGCACATGGATAAGTAGGTTAGCAACACACGTTTTAGCATGCCAGTTTGGGTGAAGCGAGTGGTGAAGCGGTGTCGGTGTAAAATTCCGCGTAATACCTAGTCTTTGGAGTTTGCTGACATGATTTTGAAGTCGATGGTTTGATTGCAGTGACTCTGCTGGCTCGCATATCCTGTCTGGTTGGCCCCCCTACAAAGCAGCTAATGAAATTTCGGCAAGGTGCTCCAATTAAGTGTCTAGAAATATCCCTAGACTCAGTTCACTCGGCGCGGTGAGCAGGACCTGCCCATTCGTCGGCCGGATTTAGTTCGTTTGTCGGATCCATTTGGCTGGGCCAACGTAAATCTCGAAACGCTTTGCCGTGCATGCGAAGAATGTGTCCTGGAACCCACTTGGTGGGCCTGCAACTGTAGCCGCGAGGCAAAGCCATTTGATCTTCGCTGAATGGACGCGCGGATAATCCATGATGCCGGATGAACTGGGTCTCCATTCTCTTCTTGCGATACTCACTTACCTTTCCTGCGGTCGGATAGTGTCATGCGGTCTCCATGGCTTACGTCGGAACAGTTCATCTGCTGGTAAAACTCCATCAGGCGAGTTAGCGTTTGGCGTCGCTCAATATGCCAACAGGGATGTTTTCGTTTCGTCGGTCTACCTACTTTGGACTTCCGAAGTGCACGCTTCAGAGTGTCAATGAATTGTTCTGCTTGGTAATTCGACTGTGGATGAAACGTGAGCAAGCGGACATGAGTTTTGCCGTACTACCGACAAAACCACGAGAACGCCGATGACGTGGACTGACTACCGTTATCGTACAAAACTCTCCGATGTTAAGAAGCGACTGAACAATCGTTGGAGTTTCAGGACAGATAGGGTAGTTGTGAGGCTGTTTGCTGGGGAAATTCCCGGTCGTTCGCTGTAGGCTCGAACGCGATCAAAAGTGTTGGCCACCAACTAGACCGTCACACTCGATGTGAAGACGGATCTAGGATTCAGTGGGTTGCGGCAACATTGGTAGGTAGGTCTCCACAGGTGGCTTGGATGCTTCAGCACATCGCAGGCAAAATTTGGAGACTTGCTTAAATTGGAAATCCATCAAAGGCCCATAGACGTGACTTCAAGCAAGAAGTTTCATGTTCGGTCCCGGGTGCCCTTTATAAAAGTGATTCAGGCCAGCTGGTCGTAACTTCTTTGAAATGATAACGTATTCCGAAAGAAAAATGCATCCGTCGGCCAGTAATGATGCGTCCAATCAGCTGAAATGAGGTTCCTGTTCATCCGTTAGACAGGTACGTTGCCACTGATTGTGGTGATAATTGATGATCTGCTGCAGCACAGGGTCTTGATCGATAGCCTGGCACACCATGTCAGCAGTCATTGGGAGCATTCAAACTGCTTCCGACACTAAGCGGATCGCCTTCGTGTGATGAAAATGACTGATACTCTATTCATTGCTCCGTTGATATCCGCTTCTGGTCAAAAGCATGACTTCATTGTTGACGCTGGTAGTGTTGAGTCCATCATTCCACACTCACATCTAACTGCATTCTACCCCAGTGCCGTGATAGTGCCTACAGATTTTGACGTTCTCGGTACCACTGGTCATTCTGTACCTTTAGTTGGTGGTTGCACGATCCCTGTGAGGTTATCCCAAGATAACTCTATCGACTGTAATTTTTTGGTTTGAACGTCGGGACGGTCGATTATCGGACTCAAAGTTCCGCGCTCACTGCAAACCAGTATCACCTTACTGACTTCCGTGAGTGAACATGAACTCAAACAACTGATTCTGAAATGTTCTAAGGCTTCAGGTGGCACGCAAATTCCCAAGAGGAGGTTAGAGGTTACCGGAGAGCCTATATTTCTTAAGGGACGGATTATTCCATTTGGCTTACGCGAGCCTGTTTGTCAAGCATTAAATTCAATGTGTGCGAAAGGGATACTGACTGCTGTTGAGTCATGAAATTGGGCAACTCCGATGGTTACCCCACTGAAGACTGATGGTATTACTCCGAGAATTTGTGGTGACTACCAGCTTACGCTGAATACGCGGCTACTACAACGTACATGCACCACGGAAGAGCCAGAAGATGTACTGTATCGTTTATCAGGTTCAAGTGTGTTTTCAAAAATCGATATAAAAATGCTTATCTTCAAACCCCACTGGACGAAGCTTCCAGTAACCTTACCGTGATCAATACATCCTTTGGGTTATTCCGATACAATTTCCTTCCCATTGGTCTGAACGTTTCACCAGCTGTATTTCAGCAAGTTATGAATACTATTGCAAAAGATTCGGAGGGCGTTGAGACGTACCAAGATGACGTCATTGTGCACGCTTCTGACAAAGCTATGCATGATGTGCGTCTGTTGTCTTTACTGAAGCAATTTTCTGAGTCAATGTAGCTATCCATCCTGATAAATGCACTTTTGGTGTCCCATCATTTACATGCCTTGGCTACATTGTGGATGACAGCGGTTTTAAACCTGATACAAGACGTCTATCCCCTTTAGTAAATGCGCCATTACCAACCAATCTACAAGAACTGCGTTCAGTTCTAGGAGCACTCCTGTATTACTCCCGTTCCTTTCCTAATTTCGCCAAACATGCAAGTTGTCTGTTTGATGTCATATCTTCCAATCAATTTTCTTGGTCCGCCAACCACGAGAAGTCATTGCGTGCACTGCTTGGTTATCTTCAGACTTTAGCTGTTTTGAAGCCACCTTCCGCCAAACATCATTCGACGATCATTACTGATGCTTCTCCTAGTGGAATAGGAGGAATCCTTGAACAGCGTGGTAGACCAGCGATCTGCATTCCCCGTCGACTTTCAAAAGCCGAACGTGGATGTTCTCAGAATCAACGAGGAGCACTTGATGTATATTGGGCTGTCAAACAGCTTCATAAATATCTCTTTGGATCTAACTTTACCATTGCCACTGATCACGAGGCTTTGAAGTTCTTGTATCATCCAACAAAGTCTCTGGCGAAGTCATCTGCCGCTATGGTGCAACGGTGGATTATTGCACTGAGTTCTTACACCTACACAATAGTTCATCGTAGTGCAAAAATGATTCCTCATGTCGATTTCTTGTCAAGAATTCCATCATGTGACTTTGATTCAAACAACTCAGATTGTCTACTGATTCAACCATTACCAGTCAAGCGGGATGTGCTTGTTGCTGACACTAAAAGATATTTTGCTCCCATTTTCTCTGCACTGCGACGTGGCTGGACGCAGCAAGAA
>NW_008751714.1:583269-609016 GCF_000715545.1 Opisthorchis viverrini
GCTGTTTGCTGGGGCTGTAGGCTCGCTGTAGGCTCGAACACGACCACAAGTGTTGGCCACCAACTAGGCCGTCACACGCGATGTGAAGACGGATCTAGGGTTCAGTGGGTTCCCGCAACATTGGTAGGTAGATCTCCACAGGTGGCTTGGATGCTTCAGCATATCGCAGGCGAAATTTGGAGACTTGCTTAAATTGGAAATCCATCAAAAGCCCATAGACGGGTCTTCAAGCAAGAACTTTCATGTTCGGTCCCGGGTTTCCTTTATAAAAGTGATTTGGGTCAACTGGTCGTAACTTCTTTGAAATGATAACGTATTCCGAAAGAAAAATGCATCCGTCGGCCAGTAATGGTGCGTCCAATCAGCTGAAATGAGGTTCCTTTTCGTCCGTTAGACAGGTACGCCGCCATTGATTGTGGTGATAACTGATGGCACTATTCATTGCTCTATTCATTATTCTCTCATTTTAATATTCTATATGATGTACATATACGCCAGTTCGAATGCATACGTTCTACTTTTTGCGCCGATCTGAATTCTGGATTTCTAGTTCGTCTGGTTATACCGATATACGTACGAAACTTAATTCTCACACTCTGGTTACAAGGCAAGTGTTGCGACTACGGTAACTTCTGTTTCTGGTCTGCCTGAATCGGTGATACGCGACGTTGTGCTGGTACAACCGAGGCCGACGATTCGCTGGCATTTTAAGTTGTATCGCGATCAACGTGTAGCCCATAACTGGAAGCGGCTGACGGCGTACACCAGAATCCCCTTCTTTGAGCCAGACACAGTAGGCAGATGCTTGTGTTGGGTGGGGTGAGGTGAAATTGCATTAAGTGTTTTGACGTCAAATAAGATCGCCAAAGCTTCCTTTTCTATCTGACCGTAGTTGCGCTGGGCTGATGTCAGAGTTCCGGCCGCATGCGCAATGACTTTCTGGTTGCTGTCATTAAATCAGCGTGAAAACATTGCGTCAATACCTTGGTTGGGAGCATCCGACACCACAACGAGTTCCACTGATGGATCGTAGTGGATGAGAAGCAAAGCGAATCTCAGCACGGATCTGACAGAGTCAGATGAGCGTCCATCTCCGTTTCACGTCCTTGCTGAGTAGCTTGTTCACTGAACCTGGAAGGCAGAAGTGAGTTGTAGGGATTGTCGAAAGCTAGGAAGTACCTGATGTGTCACATCTGGGTCCTGGCACACGTTTGACGGCGTCGATGTTCTCCGGGTTCGGTTAGTAGCCATGTTCACCATTAAAGAACCCGAGGTATTTTATGGACCGCATAAAGAAGGGGCATATTCCCCGGCGCACTTCGAAGACATAACACTGAATACGACCAAGGACATAACTGAGCCACTACCACAGTTCGTTGGGGTTGTAATCTATGATGATGAAATCGTCCACTTACGCAGAAACGCTGAGCGCATCAGTTAGCATCGTATAAACGATCTGTTGAAATATGGCTAATGCAGTTTAAATACCGAATGGCAATCGGATATAATGGAAGAGATCGCGGCGCGTATTGATTTTTAACGTTCTCGCGATTATTCCCCAACGTCGACCTGCGGGTGATCATCAACCAAATCAATCAAAATCAAAGTATTTACCTTCATTCAGTTTAGCTAACACGTCGTCTGGATGTGAAAGTGGGTGCTGATGGTTGTCCAGTACAGCACTAGACAGGAGGAGAATTATGTGCAAAAACAAATGGTCCCGTGAGCCTTCTTCACCAATACGATCGGTGCGGTCCATGCAGAATAGTCAGTCGGCTGGGGGCCACCAACATTCATCAGTCTGTTACTGATCAACGATTGGTAATGCTGTATACAATACTGGGCGTTTGGACATGAAAATTAGTTTGGCATTGAGAATGGAACAAAATGTGACTGTCGATTATGCGTAGCGTTCGAGCTCGTCTGTGAATATAAATGCATAGTGTTGTAGGAGGTCCTCAACTGAACTCTTCGGAGATTGTATTTGCTTGAGGACACCCCCGTATACGGCTTGCGTGAGGTTGCAAATAAAATTAACTGGTTTTTCCAGCAGGCTTAGCTTGTCCACCGAATCCAGCCCCATGAGATCAAGATTGGGGCATGGCCTCAAGTAGCACGTGGCTTTTGCCGCCGAGCCACTGAAGCTGAGAGAGCAGCCAACCTCGCCAGCTAATTTCAGCTTACCACCAGAAGCATCAGGTTCCCAGTGATAAGTCTATTGTACATGCGGCTTACCAATCCGTTTCCACGTTCGTTCACTGTCAAGCTGAAAACAAGTTGGGATATCGCTGATATGAACCGTCACAACCTTCTTTCGGCATGCAAAATCAAATTCTAATGTCGCCATCACCGATTTCGATCGCGATTTGTGAGCTACACAGTGGTGTTCTGAGGGCTGCGGTATCTGGTATCGACATATATCTTGTTTATGGCCACGATGGTAGCACCTGAAAAATTCAGGATCGCAAAAACTACAATAACGAGTGAAATAAAACTCATCTTATTGTCAGCATTTTGTGGGAGGCTTGTTGTGTTTTTGACCGGGCTTGTTTTCGGACTTCTGTCGTTCGTCGATTGCGTGGACACAGCTGCTTGGAGCAGCAGGTGACTGAGCGATTATAGCCATGTTGTGCCTCAGGTTGAGTGGTTGGCGTTCGCGTGTGATGATCTTCAACGACATTTTGGCGTCTTGTTCAGTTCTGTGAAGCCGTCGGTTTGAGAGGTCTTTATCTTGAGACGACTGGAGACCAGTATTTCTTGATACCTGGGTAGGCTACTGTCTACTTAGTGTCTCATGTTTTTTTACCCTTTCCATTCACCTGTGCTTAATCCATATTGCGTTTTGATATTTTTTGTCACGTCCCTGGGTTTCTAATCGCAGAGCGCCAAGCATTTAATGGAACTGTTCTGCGAAGTATTGCGAGATTCACCTTTTCAAGTTTGAATCAGCTACTCAATTCTTCCCAATCAAGCAACTCAAAGTGTTCTAGCTTACATAATGTTAACTTGAATAACAGGTTCACAATTTTCTTCGGCGTCTATAAAAACATAATGTGTCCTCATGCACCTTATTCACTGTATTCAAGTACCAGTGGTGTATATTGTCACCTTCAGTACATACCCGTCTCATTTCAGGTGAACCCGAAAAACATTTACAAAAGAAGCGTAAAATCATTGGTCAGTGGGACACTGGAAACAGTCAGATAAATTTTTTGTTGAAACATTTCCGAACCAGCTTCTTACCGCTCTAGAGCGACATGGAGCCAACAGTAAGAAAGCGAAACCACGTGAATTTGGAGTTCATATCACGTGGACCATTGTCATCGATCTACATTCAAGCAATTTAATACAGAGGAGCAGTGACTAATGCGTAACTGAGAGAAAAATGGTAATATAAAACCTGATGATGGTTTACAGCGCAACAAAAAATTAAGGCACAATATTTACTGCAAAGGAAAATTGAGTCGAGGAACGGTGATAATTAAAGACGGCGATCATGTACAAAATTCGTGGGCCGGAGAACTTGTCCAATGCTTTTGCTTAAAAACGATAACAACACCTGCAACAGTGTTGTACACTATTCTTTCTCGAGTGTAAAGTTGTTTTAAAATCCATTGAAGAGGCTATCCGAAGATGGCCTCCACATTTGTGGATACATATAACCAATGAGGCATATGTTAACTTCTGATTGCATCATATTGACTGGTTTCTCGGCACCCTGTCTTTGTCGAACTCCCTGACATGCCTGAAAATGCTCACAAAGTGCGCATCCACAATCTCATAGCTTCCTTTTCCCGATTCGTTAAGAAACACGAGTGCGGTGATTTCTTTGAGAACAAAGAGCTCAAGGAAAGACCCAGCAGCTAAATTACCAGAAATGTCATAGGAGGAAATAAATATATGAGGCAGGTACAAATGGATCACTTACTGTGGAAAGCTGGCATGGATCGAAAGAACTCAACGTACCTTGCCTTACCCTGTAAACAGTGTCACAGATGAAAACTTTTACGTGAGACGCTTTTCATCTCCGGTTCTACGCTCTCGGGTGGAAACGATCTTGTAAATCACAGCGTCAATACTTTTCACTCTTTCCTCTCACTAGCACCTTATTACTCAGAAAGCATTTCCAGTAGAGCGAGATTACTGCACATGAAAATATTTTCCGCCAAACTGACTCAAAGTCAGACAGCTCAGGAATCCATCAGGAACTCACTGGAGTAAAGGGTTATCATGAGTAGTTCTAAGGACCTGCAGTAAGGGTGCGAAAGAAATTCATGATAAATTAGTCAACGAAAAACAAACTACGTCATTTATAGCCGCCAAAGAAGTTGTTAGTAAATTTCACTAACGTTGTGTTTGGGAATCTGATACGTTTTTCATGGCTGGTTCCAACAATATTCTCGTGTTTCCACTGTAGACCTCCAGATTTATTAACTTCCATCAACTTCCATGTTAAGTCAGTCAAACAGTAAGTCGGGCAGCATTCCAACAGTATATCAGAAAAAAAACAAAAAAAACGGACTGGTAAAGAACCAACCAGTTTCGATCCTCTTGCCATCCCCTTCTGTGCGTGAATTTTGGAGCAAAGAAATATTTCGGTTTCAACATTTTGAACACAGATCTTTAGTTTCAGTTTAGCACAGCAAAATACACATGCACATATTTCGCATTACAACCCTTTAACTTAAGACACAATCACTTTAGTCAGACAGTAGTGGGGGTTACCAAATTTTGGAAGAATGATACCGTCAGTCCGGACAAAATGCAAATACGCTCAAAGTGGGTACAAACCAGAGTTACAAAACTGGGTTACCTCATAAGAACAAACATTTTCCTGCAACTTGGCCTGGTCTGATCGCCTCTTTAATGTGGTTCTATTTTGTATTACAAGATGTATTACAAGATGTATTACAAGATGTCCCAAAACACACTTTCCACAAAGTTCATACCCGCCTGCTTTTCAGTGGATCATCCCTATGAAGAATAAAAAGGTTAAATTCCTTGTGCCCAAGAGCAACAACTGTTTGTTCAAGGTAGGGAGAATACTGCATTCTGATAAGCACGGTTTAGTTAGATAACAACGAATAGGCTCCAGTAACCATTACATCACTTCAGCTTTCATCGCACCCATATTTTGGGCACATGGCTCTTCAAAACAAACTTCAGCGAGATGTGAACGCCAAAAAAGGGTACAATTTTTTAAGTTAATTAAAGTCCTTTGATAGCTCATGCCACAACTCAATCTGGCGTTCTCAAACTGTGATTCTGGAAATGGCTGTGCGCTTCAGCGGAACATAAGGAAATTGAGGACCTAAGTTCAATGACCGCAGGTCATGTAGTAGACTCGTGTTGGCTCACTACTTGGGATGAGAGGATTGCAAGTATGTTTCGCCAGGATAACGATGGGCGAGTGGTGGGGTGATCGAGCTTTGTGTGAAAAATGCACGGTAGTATACCTAGGTTGGTGGATCCCCAGGTCACACAACATAGCGAGTTGGCTGTTGATTTCCCGCAATTAGGAGGTAAGTGGTGGTCATGTAGGCTTGGAAGAACTCGTTTGTTAGGTGAAACTGATGGATACATTTGGTCCACTCCGGAAAGGGTGGATACCATGAGCCCGGATACGAGCGACCACAAATCGCATCTTTTTAGGTCAACGAACCAGCCGACAGAAATAAAAGCATACAAGGCGTCGTGACCTTTCTGAAGGATCGTTAGATCGCATAGAGTAAAAAATAGCTCAACCCAGCGCTTATAACCGTTATCTTGCTTAGGAAGGTCATTAAACGGGCTGATAATAAGGTAGGTGAGAAAGAGGACAGATGGAGCGTTCAAAGAAGCTAACGACAGATAGCCATATTGTTTTATGTGGAACAGCAGACATTGAAAGTAGTTGTGTACTATCAGCTTCGAAGCTTATGGAATTCAAGGTTTAAGCAGTTGGGTGCAGCTTCGGAATGAATGCATCATAATAACCAACCATTACATTTGCATCGCTTCTTCCAGTGTGTGGGGAACGAAAATTTCAGCAGCGTGTGAGTGTAGTGGACCATGCAGTACGTTTGCGAGCGATAAATTGACTTGGAAAGAACGGGCAAGTGACCCATGCTGCTGTGCAATATGAATCCATCATTCACAACAACGCATGCTCTAGTGTTGCCAGTATGAATACAGTCTTGAATTGGACAACCTGCCTGTGAGAGTTCATCAGGTCAAATGAGGATATTTCTCCCCAAAGAGCAGTCGCTCCTCCGAGGAGAACAGTGTCCAGTCATCCCACAAAAGTTCCACAAGAATACCTGGTGCACTGGGTAAAAACATTTATCTAGAAAAACGTCCATAATTTCTTGATCCATTTTGGTTCGTGGCTTCTAGCGTTTGACGTCTTTTGGATTTTTCCTTTCTGGAACAATACCCTAGTATGAGTGCATCACAAATGTTCGAACTACCGGAGTGTGATACACTGCAGCGCCTAATTTTAGCTGTCCGGAATGTTACACTGTGGTTACCTTTTATCCAATGACTTGTGCAGTCGTATTTGCGTATTTTATGTGCGCCAATCCGAGAGCCACAATATATTCCTGAAGATGATTGCCATTCGCAATCAGATGGATTTTTGTATTGTTTAAAGTCTGTTGAGGGTCATGTTTTAAGGTTCTTCCAGTAACACGCGGTTGCTGACTGCACAATATCTTGCTCAGAAACCTAGAAAAAATGGTACGGATTAGTAGTTAGTCAACCAAGTGTAAAGCCAATAGCAACCGTGGTTTTGATGAATCTGATAAATTTCCGCATCTAATAATTGCAAACCTTATTGCACATGTAGCCGTTTTTGATGAATCTTATGTTAATTTTGGCCCACCAAACGCTTTAAGTTAATGACATCTCTGAAGATACTTAGAAGGGGACTATATTAAACGAAAGGGTTTTACTGGAAGACGAACAAACCATTCATGCCTTGGACCAGGGATATCAGTACTACTTTGGTCGCTATCACAGTTTAATCTAGTTCGCCTTAGGAGGCCGGGGCACTTTTGTTAGGTTAACTATTGAGGCAGACTCAGCAGACTCCCAGAGAGGGTTGGAAGAAAAGTGTAGGACACAACTTTAAAGTTGAATAACACTCGCGGTTTGGTGGGTTGCGCAGACAAGGATGGCAGCACAGTATGGGAAGCGGCACACAATACAACTAAGCGTTGAGACTTACGCATCATTCGCTGAAGATTTCAATACTCACTGGTAATAATTCCATAATTCCCATTTGGACACAAGAGTGTATTGGTGGACAGTCAGCTAGGTGTCAGGGGGAAGAACTGTAGTAATTCTTGGAAGACTAATGTGGACAAAAACCCAAACAATTGTTTTCTATTGAGGAAAATGTTGATAGCTCAGGTACGGTAGATGATCGTTGGCTTGTTCGCTGAGCTGGGCAGTTTGCTTGCAAATGTTTCATCACCAATCGAGGTCACATCGTCAGTGCGTTATTGGGGAGCGTAGTTGTGCGTAGCGCTGGGTTGGTGGTTGTGCTCTGAGTGGTGTTACGTATGTGTTAACATACATGCTGTTGGCCGGAGATGACCTTTGACCGCGATTATTTGTTCGGTCGTGCAGTTCCATTGGTTGCTCTGTTATCCCAGGTCCTCATTCGCCGATGCCCACATGACCCTTGAACTTGGCATCCTCACCGTCGTAATCTGGTCGATGTTGGAATGACCTTTGTCCTTCCGAGTTCCGACTTGTGACCTTTATTGGTTTGATTCTGAGGAGTTCCTCGTTTCTTTGTTTGTAAATTCAATACTCGGTCTTTATTTAGTGTTCCGGTTGTGACGCTAGTCTTTTGCACGTAGAGGTGCGTAAATTAGATCCAGTTCGGGGCACCGGTTGATCGATTCTGCCGTGGAATACCATGCCTCCAGAAATTCTCTTCCGTGCCGCGTGTCCCCATATGCCAAAATTCTTGCGTTTTCCAGATTGAATTTGTGGCCTTCTCGGTCCTCGTGTATAGATATCAAGGACAGGGGCTCATGCCTCCTGACAGCCGCGTTGTGTTCCTTTATTCGTGTGCATAATTTCCTCCCAGTTTGTCCTACGTAGAATTTGTTGCAGTCATTGCAGTTGATTTGGTATATCACATTGTTCCCCTTGGTTTTGTCTCGGTTCTCCTTCGGTCTAGAGATCAATTTCCTTAGACAGGCATTTGGTTTGTGGGCTACGAACAATCCATTTTGAGGCAATAATCTGATTGCGAGTTCTGATATATTCTTGGCGTAGGTAGGGACCACCGATCTGGTGGCTTGTTCTTGCTGTTGCTGTTTTCGAGACTTCTTATTCTTCAAGCTTCTCTTGATAAAACTCCTCGGATATCCATTATTCTGGAACACTGAATAGATGGTTTTTCTCCTTCTTCCGTAGTTCTGTGGTGCTACAGTGTCTCCGCCCTCTTGAACAAGGTCTTGTCACAGCTCTTATTGTGGTTTACTGGATGATTGCTGTTGTAGTTCAGTATTTGATCCGTATGAGTCTCCTTACGGTATGCGCAAGTTTCCAGAGTCCCATCCACTTTTCTGTTCACTAAAACGTCCAAGAATGGTAGCCGATTGTTTTTTTCAAGTTCGATTGTAAACTTGATTTCTTCAGATGTTGTGTTGAGCAGTTCATGTGCGTCGTGTACTGAATTCTGTTTCATGCTCAGAAAGAAATGTTTGTGGCTCACAAACCAAATGCCACTCTAAGGAAATTGATCTCTAGACCGAAGGACAACCGAGACAGAACTAAGAGGATCAATGTGATATATCAAATCGACTGCAACAAATTCTACGTTGGGCAAACTGGGAGGAAATTATGCACATGACTGATGAAGAAACGTTTGCAAGCGAATTGCTCAACGACCACCAATCGTCGGTAGCGTCCGGCATTCACCTTCCAACTGAGACACTCAGCTGCACATTACCTCTTCTAAACACCCTTATGCGTTTACAAATATGGAATTAAACCGCTGTATCGGAATTTGCTTTGGGTTTGATATTCATCTACGACGTTATTTACACCAATATTTTTCTCGGTCACGCGTTGCCTTTTAGTGGGCAAGAACGTGAATGGACCATATTCATGTTCCACCTCGAGATTTGCCTGGTTAAAATGCCATCTCCAGGACTTTCGGAACTTTCACTACTTACACAGGTGAGTAGTAGATACACACTATAGAAATCGCAAACTTGGCACGCAGATATAAAAACAACCAAATACAGCTTCCCAATTGAGCAACATCCCTGTAACGAACACTCATTAAAAAGCGGGCTTTTTGGTTTCTACATTGCTTTCCCTTCGTTTAACGTTGGAGAAGGTATTCCATCGTAATAAGGTCAGTGGGAATTCAATTTCTCAAGCATGTGGGATGGATAATGAATCACGTAAAACGCGGTTAACTGCGGATATCTGTATGCAGCAAAGCATGGTCTTTTTCAGGAATGCTGACACTCGTTTTTGAAATCTTATGTAGCGAACAGCAAAGGGATGACTATTCGTGGCGACAGATAGATGATACATTACCACACAGCTAGAGTTTTATAAAATACTGTGTGTTGAATATCCGACAAATTTCAGCACAATGGAGGTCATGCGAAATCACGCATTAAAATTTATTGCTGTTCCACGCATCTTAGATATAAATATTCCATAAAATGTATCAGTTTTCGAAATGTAGCCACTGCTTCCCAAAGAGCCACTGATCGTTTGCCCTAGCAAACCTAACACTTGTGAATAATGATTGGTTTCAGAAATGTCTAAATTTTCTGACGCGTTCTCAGTTCCCAGTTAAGCTTTTTATGATCAGTCTGATTTACCATTACTGATTTCCTAAACGAGTGTCGTTTTATACAATTTTTCTCACCTTTCATAGGACGAGAGGCCCCTCGAATTAGTGCCACCGTCAATTTTTCCTCACAGCTTGGAAAGCAGGCATCTCAGATTTGTTGTTTAACTATATAAGATGTAAGCAGTTTGTGAAATACTGGACTAGGTCATTATCGCACTGATCGCATTGACGGACATCAGAATACGTGTTAATAATTCATCCTGCAAGTTAGCTTAGTAAGCCGAAAAAACTTTTTAACCGACTCTGGCATAAGCTGCTGGATCATATCGTTAATCAGGCTCGCAAGTTATGCGAAGTCAAGCAGCTGCTTCCATTCGCACCATCTCAAAAAATTGACTGGATAATTCAAAGTAGTACATTCTCAGCTGACAGTATTAAAATATGCGAAGTTTTGGCTGCACTGACAACTTGTGCGTAAGACAGGTGAATAATAAATAATGAACGAAAGCATTCGTCATAATGAAAGCAAAAAAGGAATGTTTATTTCATCGAAGATGTGCGTGAAAACAACACAGGAAGCTATTCGCACTGAATCAGCCAACCAACGATGAAGCCAGCCAGTAAATGCGGATCGTTTAAACCGCTTGCCTCGGATAGCATCCGTTGGACCAACACTCATTGCACAAAGCGTTATTTAGACTTTCGTTGGTCTCTCGTTTATTTACACAGAGCTATATATCTTGATGAGGCGGGACAACATGTAAACTTCACGCTCGAATTTACAAGAACGAGGTCAGTAGTATATGAAAAACAACTTAAGGTCACCTGGCGTGTAAGTATTACAAAAGAACTCGGAGAAAGTTCTTATCAACTGTTACACCCTACCAGCCTTTTCAAGCTAACCTAATTTCCTGAGAGGTAGCAAGTTATTACAAAAAAACTCAAGTTGATCACGGGACATCAAACACCTTTGCCTCGGCTGCATTTTAAATGGGAACGTTTTGATCTGATCTAGTTTGTACTCCAGTGGATCCTATGCACATGACCACTTGTGCACGTCACAGAAAGAAAAACTAACTGGAATACTGAATTCCTCGTAATTTATCGGATGATACAGTCAAGTGGATAGATACGTAGGAGTTACCGTGGTTTGTAATACATGTTATGCACCCGCACCTACCATCTGCTAAACTTCCGATGATTCATAAATATTGGTTGAGTATTTCAAAGCAAACCTTTCTACTTTGACGGCTTTTAAGGGTGTAGCTCTATCGGGTTTGAAATGACAAGCCGCACATATAAACCATCAATATGTGGGAAGAATGTACATCCTAGTGAAAACAAAATGGAATGCTTACTTCAGTAAGTGAGTTGATCAACATAAAATTTGGATTATTCATTGCCGTGTTTTGATTTATCACACTCACCACAAACCACAAAGGATATATATCTGTTGACGGAGACACTGACTAATACATGTTTGCATATCAATGTGGTTTTCACAGAACGCTCACATGCATCCCACCTGAATATCTTGTCTGTGATGTTCTTCTGCAGCCTAATGTGTTGTGCCGTCTCATGTTTAAGGTGGTACGATATTCAAGAAATTTCAACGCTTTGCTTTCTTCAGATGTAGAACTCAACTCATAAAATTGCGCAAAGCTCTTCAACAGCCCATGATCTGTTTCGCCAACCTTGAGGCCAATTAGGTGGAAATCTGTAAAACGTCGTGCGATAACTCGAATATTGTAGCAAACGAAACATCAGACGGCCGGGCGATAAGTTGAAGAATAACTTTGGAAACCAGGCCTCTGGCTGGATTAGGTGGAAATCTGTAAAACGTCGTGCGATAACTCGAATATTGTAGCAAACGAAACATCAGACGGCCGGGCGATAAGTTGAAGAATAACTTTGGAAACCAGGTCTCTGGCTGGGATTCATTTGAGTCTCCCGTGAAGACCAAATTTGTACACAAATGAATGTAGTTCAAAGTTCATCCATCTTGTGGTCAACTAGAACATGTGTTTGAGGAAATCCCGAAACCGCCTACCTGATAAGCCTCAAAGAGTGGGGCTGTCTTGAGTACATAAATATAATTCAACAACCTTATTAGTAGTATGTAACTCTTCTATAAAATCAGTGACTGTTAACTAAAAATGAGTCCCATCTCTTGCTCCTTGTTCAATGGACAACGCAATTTCAGGGCGAGAAATAAGATCATCCTTGCTCTGTTGACCATAAGGAATGTATGTGTCATTACGGTTTTTATCCTGATAGGACAGCAGTAAGATAACAGAAAACCTTCATTAAACCTGAATTGGTGCTGTGTGAAGATATTTTGTAGTCATAAACGTTTTGAATGTAACGTCAGAACCCCAAGGAGAAGTCTCGAAATACCATCACCTGGCCCAGTTGACCGGAATGGTTGTAAATCTATGTAGTAGAAACGTAACTGAGAATCTGTGCTGAATCTCAGAGTAGAGGAGAATCAAAGAACGAGTGTGCTTAGGCTTTTATCGTTGTTTACACACACCTGAGTAGAATTCTCGATGGAAGGTACCAACTTCGTCACAAAAACATAATAAACACATCTTCTCTTGTCAGTTATTCCCTGTAAGTAATCAAGAAAGCAGTCGTTACCACACAGTAAAAATGAGGTTTTGAAAAGGAAGATGCTCCCAATTTTATTGTATTCCAGAGAAGTACTGTGCCTTGATCCGGCATATCAAAACAGGAGAATGAACAAAAATAGCATCCACCTGCATTGTGCATAAACAAACCTGATTCTAGCCTGGAAAAACCGAGACATTAAAATATATGACGAATTAAAAAGGCATTCAAGTTGTATGCACCCTCCTTCTGTTGGACGATAGAGATGAAGTGATAATGCAATAACTGTGAATATATTTTGGGAAACGGCTAGGCCAGTTACGCGTGCGATTTAGCGTTCCCTTGCGTGCCTCATTCTGAGTGGTGGAAACCTAGGGGTGGACAGAAAATGAAATCAAAAATGGAAAGAAGGACATCACGGAAAGTTTGTGTCGCTGGTGTTTTTTGCTTTCCCGGTGGATTCCTCGTAACTGTCCTCCTGTGTGGATGGAAACACTGAAAAATATGGTGGCTGATCTGCCTCATTGGAGTTCGTGCTCTTAGTTTCTATCTAGATCCTCTAAATGAGTGCTGCATGTTAGACACATCATGTTTCGCGGTAGGCTTTCCAGCCTCGTTTCCCCAAAATGTTATTGCAGTAGAGCAGCGGCCTCACTTGGCGTTGCTGACTGTGATGACGGTGATTAACGATCCGGATATAATTGGGCAACCAGTTACAACAAAATCCAATCCTCCATCATGAATCATGGTCAACAGATGATATACGACTTCCGAAATTGTAAGCGGGATTGTAAGGGGCGAGATGGGCCAAGTGGTTAGAGTGCGAATTTACTGACCAGATGATCCGCAGTTCGAGCCCGACCTCTGCCTCTCGGCTTCCCCTGTCTAGGTTTGGATGACCTGGTATCATCCCAGCCCTTGTGCCTCCTTCGTGTAGCATGGCGGCTAGGCACCAAAAGGGTGCTGCAACTGAACGATTATTATTATTAGACGGAATTCACAAGAATTTTACACGGGAATAAAAGCAATCGAAGCTGGAAAACAGGTGCGACCAAAACCATAAAGCCCCAATGCTGTGTCTGAGCCATAGAGTTCTGTATATCATTTCGCTAACAGCTTCGCCGCAATAAACTGACATACAACTTTCATATATGCTCAAGCAGTACGCATATCTGTTTCTGATTGATTCACTAGACTCCTTCTGCAAGACACCAACCAGATCAGTTTCTGGTGTCTCTAAGTGCTTATAGTGTAAGTTCAATGAGTTAATTTAGCCAAAACAACTCAATGATAGAGCACAATCTAGCGGATTCCGAGAAGTAAGGTAGTGATGGATGACTTGTTGAAACATTCAAAACGCTTGTTTACCCATCGCAATAACTGATAGAACTTGGAATTTTGTTTCGGCACACATCTTAAGGTGTTTAAACGGCTGAGCATCACTAGACTCTTCATTTCATGAGTTAACAGAACAATTCGAATCAGCATTCCGGAAACGAAACTTATTCATGCCTGTGTTACCTAAGTGTGTTTATTTCATTGACAAAGTTCTGCTCACGAAGTGCACAACAGATAAACCATGGAACCATCTGACAAGAAATTTGGTTCACAATAAGAGGAACTGAACAGGGGTTATTTGTCCCGATAACGCGCATCGTTTACTGTTACTTCCAAATTGTTACTAATTTGCGCGCTTTCTAAGGGTGTTTTATGTGATGTTGTGAATGCAACTGATAAATGGAAAGAATGATCGGAATAGTGATACTGAACCGTTGGCAAGAATCACATGCGTCTATACATAAGTTGGGATTGTCAGCATTTTCATTCAGTATCATCCATGATTATGGGACTGAACCTTACCGTAGTGCGTCCCTGTAACAGAGAGACACAGTGGAAGATGTTTCTCTGAAAGTCAAAGTCTCTCATGTTTAATGGTTACAGTTCTGATCAACATAATCTCCTGCTTGTCCAGTTTGGGATTGGGGCATGTCTAGCCACTTTTTCTTAAAAAAGGGACCGTTGTTTCTTGCCAAATACTGCCATTCTGCGCTTAGGCTTTTGGACCACAGGGTTTTCGTCTCGATCACTGGACCTGGCATTTCGAAATTTCTGCTGGTACTTAGTTGTAGGATCCGGAATGGTAAACCTGAAAAACCTACAGCGTCGGAGGTTTATGACCGCAAATGTTGTCTCAAGCGCCAACTTGTCACTGGATCGCACGCTTCTAAGAGTGCTTGAAAGCAGATGGATGACTGGAGTGGAATCCACATACGGTAGTGTTGTATAGTAACATGTCAAACGAAATAATGGGAGATCGGTTATTTGCTCTATGACTTATTGTAAGGGTGTGAGACATAATGGTATGTTTATCTCAGATGATTTCAGAATAGATGTGAAAAGAACAACGGAGATCCTGGGTTCACTCATTTGGCAAAAGATCCCTTTATGGAAGTCGTAAGTTGATATATTCGGCGAACGAACGCAGGATGTTAGGTGGTTCGGTATTCCGTATATGACGGATTGACACAATGAGTTCACATGGATTGATCAATCTTGCACTATGCATGCTATACAACTATGAAGGCTTAAAATTCTGTTCATTCCTGTACTACGCCATCAAAATGGTTTAATACGAACTCTGCATTTGTCACGGTTACGTGGCACATGTTGTTCGATCCAAGTTCTCCACGACCTTTCGGACCTTCCAGTAAAAAATGCTTCGGTTTTGCGAAAACCTCCTACTTTTAAATTTTTAACCAGACAGCTAAGGGTTTCACTGACTTTCCCGTAGTTCAGTCTGACGACCATACTCTGATTCTGTTGAAACTGCAGGGGTATTCGGGCGATAACAGAGCATCTGTACAATTTCAGCTGTACACAAACGTCTGAAGAATACTTGGTAGAGTTCAGCACAGTTAAAAATTCCTCTGGGTATATGACTATCCGTAGCAAGACAGTGGAACAATTGGTTAACTGTTGAACTACTGGAATAATCTAGGAACCGATGAAATTTTCACTGAATTAAGGAGCGCGTTTCTGCAGCGGTAGATTGTCAAACCCTCATTCGGACTCAGCTCAAGTGTGTGAATATCATTAGGTTTTTCTACACAGCCGAAAAGTTTTGTTGAGATTGAAGAATGATTTCAAATTTTTGCCATTAGTTGTTGCTCTTATGTCTTGACACTTATTATTTATGATATAAGGAAATGACAACATGCGAAATGACATAGGTAAGTCTATTTCGTCGTGCTGTGAATAAACTTTTCAAAGTTTTGAAGTGTTTGTCTGAATAGAAAAGAAGATGCCAGCTACATCGTGCCTTCTCTCAAACGCCTGTACCGTCGTTATAAATACACAGGATTTTTGAGTTGTATGGGTAATTTCCTGTCATAGGAACGAAAATATTTCGGTCTGCACTACATATGATTTTTAACTGACATTAGCGGTTTGAATGCAGCTAGGTAAAACCAGGCGAAAACAGAGAAACAAAATTTGACTCTTACGAACATGAAATATCAAGGCATATGTGAGCTTTATTTAGGTTAACAAAGTTACTGAATCAATATCTCATGGAATACATAGTGCACTGCATAATTTCGGCGATCATCTTGCAATCACCAGTCAGTGAAATTGCCGAAGTTAACTCTAGATTTAAGAAGGTGTTTACGAAGTTTCCGGGAGAACTCAAATTTCGTACAAGCAAAAGGGTATGCTACCCTGTGACAGCTTTCGTCTTCCGAAGAACCGATAATCATGATCTTAGTAGGTAGCCCAGTGATTACTGTTGCCCTGATATTGTCTGGCGGAATTCACATGAAATAAACCCTGTTTCCTCTTATGGATAACTTGGTTCAACTTATTTTTTACGTGTCAGCGTGCGTGGACGCTGTTCGGAAATGCATGGATTGATGTGGCTGTGCGTGCATGCTTGTTGGCTTACTTTGGACTTGCAAAAATCCGCTCAACACTCAGACGGAAATCCCCCCAATTTAAGGTCTGTATCCCTTTCGTATACTAATTTATGCATATGGCACCACATTTTGTTGAGAAATTTTAGGAGTTCGCAATCGTTGACTGGTGCTTTCCCGCGTCACTCAAATGAGCCTCCCATACTACGTCACAAATTCTAAAAAGACAAGCTGAATAAACAACATACCTATTAGCTAGATGCTGAAAACCCCACGACAGTCCATCGTAAACGAGAGATTCAGCTGGATTCAGTTGAGTCTCTGTCGACCTCGTATTCGAATTCAAACGAATACAACCACTTCATCCCGCTGTTTGATGTGGCTCAATTCTTAGGTTGTCGTGCTCTCTGCATCTCTCTCTCTGCAGTAATCCATCCATGCGGAGTTTAATCTTGCTTACCTGATGTACTATTAGGGTCACACCTCTACAAGGCGCTTGCGTTACCTCGTGTTCTCTCAAACGCTCACTTCGTTTTCGAGGGCTGCGCATTTCTGTTTGTCGTAGAACAACCGTGGCTGTAATATAATCATTCTATTCTACCCTGATCCCCTTAGCTGTCCCTCCTTCCAGGGACAAAAAATCTATATGCTTTTGATAGCTTTGTCACCGCTTACTTCAATATTTCGGCTTCCCACGGAATCGTTCATATGGCTATCTCATTCTCGCTGTATCATTCTGAAACTAAAAGTTTAACGAATTAACGTAAATAAATTCCACCTTATAACCAGCTCTATAGTATAGAATGGTGTGGTATATATAAAGCAGTTTAGTGTAGTATAGTATAATATAGTGTGACACAAAATGATAAGTTACTACATAGAATATTTTAGTGAGAGCATAGCTCTCCTCAAAACTGAAGGATAAATTCCCATGAACGTACTTTTATTGGGAGGCTGCATTCTCCCGAAAACGAGAAAGTGAATAGCTTGTTTTTGCAAGAATAATGTCTCAGCATAGCTTTCATTGGGAAATCCGTAGGCATTCGATGGTACCTTGTCGCTGGAAGGCTTGATAGGACAGGGGAATTATTTACCGAATGAGCAGGCGAGAAAAGTCAAGTATAACAAGAGGGTTGAAGAACCGATGTGTGGGGCTTTTATTCATCAGCGTCAACTAGTGAGATCGCTCAAGGAACAAGTGAAATGTTTGGCAAAATCTTTCAAAGGAATGGTAGAATCATCGCCGTCTCTGAATTCACCAGCCCTGCATTTCATTGGAACCCTGAACACTAACGGCTTAATATAAAGAATATTATCATGCTGTAGGCCGGCAAGCAGTGGAGCACCGGAGGATACTTTGTACCAAGTGATCGCTTGAGGTATTTGTTTCTCAACTTTTGCACGCAACAATGGACTTCATTAAGCCAGTACACGTTTGCTTGGGTAAGTTTTATATATTGGAGGGGAGCAAGAGTGCACCATCAGCCAGTATCAAAACAACTCATGTGCTGCAGAGTTTTTATTCACGTTACCCCTAGAGATAGCGCATTATATGGTGTTATCGGAAATGTGATCATCGATCCTTGCTTAATGCTAGGCGTTTTGACTCTGAGTGGATTTGCCACTAGCATATATTAGCCGCTTGTCTTATTTGATGATCTTCAGCAACTCGACGCTGCAACTCACCGTATTGGTAAGATAATCTCGAAAGGACTCTGATCGAAGACTGCATAAACTTAGATTCCCTTAGAACCATCATCCAGAGTAGCTAGTTCATAGTATATTATACTCTTTCTTTTGAAGCCATTTGGAGATAAATACCCCTAAGGATAAAAAATTAGTACAATGATTCTGCTCCTAAGAGATCGTCCAAAGCAACTGACTTTACTAAATGCATGCTGACAAGTAAATATTTGTGTTGTGGGTTCGGTCTCTCGAACGTAGCAAGAGAGAACTAATTCCAAATTGAGAATAAGCCACCGTTAAATGAATATGTGCGGTTCTATTGGTCCGAATGATCTGAAATGGATATCCATGCTTGCCCGCCAACCACTCACAGAAGAACCCAGAGGAATTCACATTGCATCGGAAGATATCTCAACAACAAATGTCCTGTCATAACAGACAGCATTGTAGCTATTAATCCAGAGGAAGGAAAAATGTTTTTGTGAGATCCTGTATATCATTACTGAGTGCATATAATGAATAGCGCTGCAACCGTGATTCACTGTGAGTTTGTCCGGTCTTTTCTTCGGTAAGTCCGGGATACCGTTTAGACAAACTTATCTTTCGGATTTTGCAAACGTGTTAGAAGATAACTGTCGCCTACTGCAGTATTCAAAAGCTGTCTTCAAGGCCCGCATGCATATATTTTTCGCTGTGCTGGGCAGCATCACTCGGTTGATCCATTCTGTTCCGCAACATACTTTGGTTCGGTTTACCAGAATTACAATGGATTTTATGGAGTTTCGTCAGAACGTACACGTTCAGGTGGGAAATATTTTTCAACATCGTTTCACTCAAGTGGTCCAAGCCCTATTCAAATAAAGATATGAAATACTGGTAAGTAGATTTATGAATCATTATCATCATTATTACTATCATTTTCAGCTATAAATCTTGCTGCTGACCTCCGTGATATACCATAATCTGTAAAGTTCATGGTTGTGTGTGCGCCGAGATACTGCCAGGGGGTCTGAAACTAGGCAGAAGAACAATTTGGGTCGTAAGCCAAAGACGTCGGCTCAAAAACCCAAGGTAACGGTTGTTGGCTTAAGACTACCTGTTGAGGTTTCGACATGGAAATTTGAGTCACGCGGAGGTATGATAGTCCCGAATATAACAAGGAAGAAGTGGGTTTGAACGTCTGCTGTACTATTCACACAAATGTAATCAAAGTTATGCAACAAACCTCGTCTGTTAACATTCGTGGGGAACAATTCCGCAAAAAATTTTTATGTTAGTAACTGTTACCCTGTGGCAAGTAAAGTATGATGTCTAGGGAACGAGGGAAATATCTCCCTGCTAAAGTCACAGAACAAGGCACAACCGGCACATATCGCATGGAGGTGGATGCGCCTAACTCTGGATGGTTTGAGATTTTTTCTATTAATGTGGACAGATGTTTTATCATCCATCACGGCTAAAATAGAAGAAGCGAGCTAAGTTGTTATCCCCAAAATTTGGTAGTAGGGAATTTATAAAGCCTGACGTAAGTTTGTCTAATAAAACGCACTTTGAGTTGCGCTAGTTTTTAATGAATCGGAACTATTCTTGTATTGTGTCTTTTAAATACTACTCCAGCTATTTAGACTTTTAAACACTGGTATATCGTGATGTAAGTAAGTATGCAAAGATACTCCTAATTTGGGCTATCGGTGGTATCTACGAAGGTCTGTCACCGTATGCCCTATGCCTAACTTCTTCAAATGTATAGAAGTTAGTTTTTCCCACAGCCTAATTCGGGCCCATCACAATGCAGCAATCGTCTCTAACGAAGCCTCTTACCATCTCTATTCAAGCCTACCAGTTGAACGTTCTTACAACCGTACTAGGGATCAGTAAGCAGCCCAGAGGAAGGGTAATTTCATCGGAGGTGTGAAAGATGAGCGGCGCTACATCCTGCCTGACTGAGAGCTCACCGCTGCTCATGGCCAATAGTTTCAATGTTCAATCACTGGCCGGGAAGTTGAGGGTTCGAAACTCTCTGAAGTTCGTGAGAGGTGTGCTGATGATGAATCCCAAGGAGAATAAAACATCTCTGCAGTGCTTTTCGGCTTTTCAGCATAAGGTGGCTTCATTGACAGGATGAAATTTCCGCTCAATGTTAAGAATACCTTAAAACGTATATATATATCCGTGCTTTTCAGTTTTCAGCTCAGTACGTCACCAAGACTTATATCAAATCAAATGATCCCAGTGACCGTAATTATTAACACCGAGTTTCCTACTAAAATATACTCACAAACTAAAAGAGAGAAGCTCACTTTCAAATTTTAAATGGTACCTAATATGATTATCGTGTATCGCTCAAATCGGTAAATTCAACAAAGGGGTACTACTTTTCTGATGCTATGTGGGACTTTTGGTCAGAGGATGCGAGTACGCAATGCGGTCTAAGCAAAAAGAATCTTCCCAGTGGACGTGAACTTGTGTAATCTGAACAGGTGAATTATTGTCTACCAACCTCCTGGTTCAGAAACATTTCCGATGCATATTGCATTGAAACACTCACGTTTATAAGTTGTCTGTGCCAAGTGAAACACTGTGCAGTTCTGTGCTTTAGTGTGGCTATCATTTCCCCCTTTGTATTAGAAAAAAAATACGTGAAAATTATTTGTAAATGCCACGCACCTTAAGGTTACTACTCTATCATTTAGATTGCACGGTATAAAAAGCGTCAGTAAATATGTCATTTACGTCATCCTGAACCAACAGTTTAATTCATTCATCAGGGAACCGGAGCAAACATGAAGCGTATCTGTTACCAGCGTAAGTCTTTTTCATGCGTATGCATTCCATCACGGAGTTATTACCAACTAAATAAACCCTGCTAAACTCATAAATTAAACGATGATTTGGGTTGGCGTCAACAATTAGGAACTGTCCTAATGAAAGTAAAATGGACTTAGCTTCAGTGAGTGTTCATCCGCGTTTCTTTTAAATCATACTGACAAGCAAGAATATAACTACCAAGCTGCTGTCCGTAGCTCTGTTTAACGAAATACGAAATGCCTGCATTGAATGGTGTCACTTTCAGAATGCCTGGTGAACGTGATGAGAGCGTGAAGTGGAATAAAGCGAAATCTTCATCAATGCACAAGAAAAAGTAAAACGAATAATTTTGAAGTCAGCCTGAAGCATCTTTACGCAAACCTGAGGAAAAGATTTCACTTGACCATGACTTTCGTTGTAGTGATACTGTCGGTCTAAGATGGGGTACGTGAATCACATCATAAAGTTTGGTAGCCGTTAAACAATATGAAGAAGGAGATTTTCCGAGCACATGCTATCAGGTGCTTTGGCGAAACAAGTATGGTTAGGTTACACTATAACAGATATGAAGCAATCGTCTTGTAATCACTTGAATCGTCACTTGATCGTCAAACTTGCCCCAATCTATTGTCTTTGGTGTTTCTAAGACGTAACATTCTTTTGACAGCAAGTTTTCCGGAGTCGACAGAGTTGAAAATTAATTGATTCAAAGTGAAATATTTGGCTCCTTAACTCTGGCGGCCATCATGGTATAAACCAACATCTATCGTTTTTTTCATGCCATACGTAGTAATAATCAGGATATGCTCAGTGCATTCACAGAATGCTCTCCTCATTGGTCATCAAGCTCAAAGTGAAGCGGGGGTCTTTACGTCAGTATGTTATTGGGGTTATGTAGGTTGGCCATAGAATATGGCGGTACGATGAGATACCTGTTGATACCAGTCCAGTTTTTGCAACAAATTACCGCTGACGTTCGCTTGCTGCCGATAAATGCTAGCCGAATACTTCCATCGAAACAATACCTTAAACTTTCACCCTGACGGTTGTTCCAACTGACTCACAGAGTCAGTGCTGTCTGGTCATTGGCTGTAACAGACATGACAGCAAGATGAATATTCTCCAGGATCCCCTAAAAAGTGAAGTTAATTTTTTATAGGTTGCTGCCCTGTAACCGAAATTGCGTAGCACGATGAAGAATTTACACGTCAGTTCCCGAACCTTGCGCAAACTCAGGGGAACCGCCAGACACACTTGAGATATAAGATCTCCCTCATTTCCAGAAACCGGCAAAAATATATCCGTATGAGTAGAGTAACGTCAAATTATATAATTGGCTCCAAATAAGGTGGTTCAAAACCGGATTTCATGGGTTCGTTCTACAGGGAGTTTAGTAAAGTGAGAGCACAACAAAGAGGGCTAGACCTCGAGTAAGTCCAGGAATGCACCCTGCTTTAGTCATTGTGTTGTATGTAGCGCTCCCGAAGAAATTGCATTCCTGTGGAATCTCTAGTTTTGCTGGATTTTCTATGAGTTTTACTAGATTGTTGAACGGCGCGTAAATTCAACTTCACTTCACGCACCAGGAGTTCGTCTATACTTTCGTTCTGGAATTACAATACGCCGTTGAATGCTACATTGCATAGATTGATCGGCAGATTAAAAAGAGGCATCCGCAGCATTTATCTGATGTTTCAATCCCTAAGGCCGTACTGCGGCTTCAAAGACTAATAGTGTTCTTTCTCATCAACGAGAACCAGTTCACTTCTCCCAGATGTAAAATCCTGCTGCCACTGCTGACTTTCTTCTTTTGACGGGGATCTGAGTAGCTGAGAAACTTTTATGGCGGCTGCATCCATATTACTTGTTTGAATAGTCATGGAATCCTCTATGTGCCAGAAATTTGACTGGTATGAGGAGACAGTTGACTCTCATTTCTCTCTTTGCTCAACCTCTTGGTAATGAGTGACTTTGGCCGGAGGGAGATCTCAGGCATACGGGGCGACCATTTTAAGAACCATCTATAAGCGTATGTTTGCTCGAACTAAATTATTGACCTGAAAGGGCGAGGGTTTCACATTTTTTAGCTGTATCATTGTTTTGCGCGGCAAATCTGTGACAACTTGACTGTGTCTGTCAGTCGATCAGTCTGTAGGGGGTCCTCAATCAGAAAGTAATACGGATGATTGAAGCCTTTTAGAAGTTTTGTTTGATCCACTGTGAGTAGCTCCGGAACCTATCGCCGTCAGAGGTGGCAGCCCGATCAAACTTATGGTCTATAAGTTGATATCCTACCGTTCAGACGTGGTGGTTAATGTGCCATTTCTTATCTATCGTACCAGCTGTACCAGAAGGCGGGCTCTATGCAGTACATTCAGTTGAAGAGCTTCGCAAACGGGAGATTCAGCTTGAATTCACTTGTCTCCTTTTAGAACCGAACTGGTGGACAAACGAGTGTACTTCGCGAAACGTTGAAAACATGTGAGTAGTTGGTGCCGGACAGTGTATCCCTCAGGAAGCCAGTCTCCCTGGTCATTGGTTCTCCGGCACCTGTCACTAACTGCTACTACAAAATGACATTCGACCGGAACATGTTACGTCACGTATTTCAGCGTGGAACCGAACACCTCAATAGCCTCACCGTCGCTGATCAAACTGCTTGAGTTTGTTTAATCCACTGGTTATCGAATTGATCAATTCTTCGGTAGTAGAACGGACTGAATGCTTGAAATGCTAAATAAAGTTTTGCATAAATTCGTGGTGGAGACACTCGTTTGGTTATAAGCGACGAAAATTTTAATTCATAAAGAAGCCTCAGTTGGTCAGGGTTGACGCTGACATTCACTAATTATTGCACAACACTGGGTAATACAGTCTATGGGAGCCAGCGATATCAGCTCCTGTGGACCTCAGAATTTCACCAGCTTGTGGAATTACTACCAAAAACTCACTCACTATTGTGGCTGCAATTTATTATTTTGCCCATTTAGCTGTTTTACGCATTTTATGGCACTGATTGGAAAGCCCTGTGATTCACTCCGTCCGACAAGAGGAAATTCAAAGGAGTGGGGAATGATTTATGTTTAATCATGCTTCCATACTTTAAGTCTGTATCCGAGGAGTCAACAGTGATTGCCGGAGGAGTAGTTTCCCTAAAACTATACGAGGCAGCTCAGCAGGTGAAATATAACCGTACTTTTTACCTATCCGAATTATTGATAACACTTGAAAACCCGACTTCTATTGTGGGTCCAACTGTAGTAGCACAGTTCTTCCCAAGTCAATGACATAAAAAATTTCACCTTGCGACATGGGGCGCACGTCATCTTCAGCCAAACTTCCAAGCCTACAACTCATGTTGACTCAAGTAATCCACAAAAACGCAGATTTCCTCTTTCACAGCCAGTAACCCTAGGGAATCTCATGTTTACTGTATTATGAACCAACCTAACATATACAGTGATGTTCATACATCCAACAAAATCCACTCCAATCCGTTTCACTTAAAAGTAACCTCGCTTAACACCGAACAACTCTGCTTCTTTAATCATTCCGCTGGGACCCTCGCATTCGCCCAAACCGTTCCCTAGACCCAACGAATGACAAACCCACCCAGATGCAATTCAGACAATTTACGGAGAGACCAATAACAAATTTCTTCGTTTAAGTCACACTAATAACATAGAACCACCATCCGTTAGGATAAAAGTACTGGGATTCAAAGAATAGTTATATTAAATCAAGCTGGAAATCCGTTTGAAAAGGTTACAGTAAAATAAGCTATTTCCAATAGGCAACGTCGATATAAGGGAGTGGATGTTTAGCAAGATAGTTAGTTTCCGGTAGTATCACAAGTATTTGACATGGGGTGCTCGCAACACCAGCCATCTTAGGCTGCTTTCTGTCTGGTTACAAACACACTTGCTTAGTGGTTTTGCTCGGCACTATGCAACGCGTAGAATGCTCCCTTCAAATTAAGAAGTGTTTCTGGCGGACCCGTCTCGATCTTGCGTCCTTCTGCTAGCACCACAATTAAGTCCGATTTCATAACTGTCGACAGACGATGAGCAACAATCACTGAAGTCCTGGATCCCATGGCCTCATCCAAGGCTGACTGTACAATACGTTCGCTCTCAGTATCCAAGGCGGAGGTGGCCTCATCCAGAAGGAGCAACTTCGGCTGACGTACTAGGGCCCGAGCAATAGCAATTCGTTGTTTTTGCCCTCCAGATAGCTGAGATCCACGTTCCCCAGCCATGGTTTGATATCCCTGTGTTCAGGAGGAAAACACAGAGGCCTAATCTGAAAGTGTGGTAATGGGTTAGCCAGACAAAGCCAATTGTTCATTTTCCTAAGAAAATTGTCTCACAGTAAGCGGTGGTTTGCCTACACTTTCTACGGGTTAATGACCCATGGATTCGACGAAATTCCCGCTACCTGGCATTGCAGTTATCAAGTGTCGTTTCACACAGACAATAAATAATAGATATCTAGTTAATGGGACACGTTGCTCAAAGGTTGCTAAAAATTCGACTGCCAAAAAAACGGTTTCCTCCTGCTTGGGGCCCATCAGAAAAGTACACTATCAAACTTGTGTTCTACTTGAGCGCCCTAGCATGTCACAAAAATTAAATTAACTATTTTAAATGGGGTATTATTTCTGTATGATGTTTTTCACTGCAACGGAAGTTGAGAAATTTCCCACTGAGAAGCGTAGGAGCTCCATTCACCGGTCCATTTGTATTTCAACCGAACTCCAAATTTTAGTGCTGCGAAAGCCTCGCTGTATAATAAAACAATAGGAAAGTTTTATACAGGGAAGTCTAAACAAGATATTCAATACGTATACGCAAATTAATGAACAACCTGAGGTTCTCCAAATTTCATGTCATCATAAATAGTACTGGAAGTATATATATAT
>NW_008751714.1:609313-632430 GCF_000715545.1 Opisthorchis viverrini
ATATATATATAAACACGACAAGCCTAGGGCCTATTCCATCTCTTATTGATAGACAAAATTATCAGCGGTTTTCGGTTTTATCTTCCTACGCATTGGTGTAGTTGCGAAATACCTGCCTACGTCTTTGCAGTGATTGAATTTTACAGATTAACCTCGTTTTTCTCACTAGATGCTGACTGGTCGCATGTACTACCCGTTTAGAAGAAAATGTGAAGTAGGACGTGGAATCCACTAATGCGCGTTTGCAGTGAGACTGTCAAATTGCCTGTAGTGGAAATTGTATGGTGTGCTTATGGGACGGTAAACTTCGTTGTGTATTAGTTGGGACAACAGTAGCTAACAACTAGAATGCCTCCTAGCGTTTGACTAGATGACCGTTGATCTGTTCACCGAAATTAACAATTGGTTTGTACACGTACGCACTCATCTGCTTACTGACGATATCTCCTTGACTGGAGATGAAACGTTTGCAAGGCAATTGCCACGCTCGGCCAACAGACCTGATAAGCCACAAGTAAACGCACCCGAGCTAGCAAAATTTCGATACATTGACAGCCAGAATGCTTGTTTTGAGTTGGATGTTCAAACATGCCAGTGGGTGATGTCATAACGTACATTACGTTGTCGGACAGAATCGCCGATTGGCAAGTTATCGCGTAATAACTCAGATTTCTGTGTGTGTCAACTGGTATTCCACAAATATACATATCGTAGTTTTCTGATGAAGTTGGCGTGTGCTGATATAATACCCCTTCTTATTTATCCTTCGAACTAACTGGGCTTGGCATGTTTACAAACAATCTATTTGGTGACATTGCTTTTGTTAACATCAGTTAACTAAGTATTGGTTAGCAGCTATTTATGCCCACTACCGACGCTACTGATTTCTCCACGAGAATCTACGCCCCATTTAACCCCTCATCAGCCAACATGGTAATTAGGCCAGAAAGGCAAAACATCATATCTGTTATCATAAGATTCGTTAAAATGCGGTAGGGGGATTGAAACGTACGGACGGTAAAAGGGACAAACGTGTCACGGGTTTGCACCACTTTGACTGTGACTACAGTGACAACTGTTCACTAGGAAGACCAGCCACGAAGTTGAGTCGGCCCACATTAGAACACACTGGATATAATCTTTTTGAGCGTTTTTGGCATCCTCGTCAAATCAAAACCTGCCTGGCGTGAGTTGAGCTGTTACACTGTAGGCAGGCTAGCACAGTTGGTCGAGACACATAACACAGAACATTCTGAGTCCTTGCAGCCAACGCACCGCGGTCTACCTGTGTTGCTTATACCTTGTTACCATAAAAATATGAGATGTTCTGATGGTTACAAGTGGACGATCGCTGCATACATTCGCACCTATACAGAATTTCTGACCTGAACTAAGCAGTACGCTCTTGCGAGAGATGCCAAAGTTTAAAGAACTCCGTCCTTCACTTCATGAATGAGTTTATTTCTGAGAGTATTTCCAGTTTGGCTAATAGCTCGTCTCCAAGGGGGTGAAGCATATGGCTACATACACTTCTTTGCCTGCGACAGTCAGAATGGATAGGAGAATAAGATCAAACTTGAGCTAGCCGCAATCACTTCAATGGTGAAATATACAAGCTGTATCGATATGTTTGCTTGATTGGTTTATACAGGATGGACTGGAACAGCTGACGACAATTTTCCAACGGGACAGCGTCCTCTGCGTAGCTTAGTCATGAGACTGTTTGGTTATGAAACGTCTACGACCAAAAGATAAACAGAACGAACAAAAGAAGGAGGAAACTGGATATGCTTGACGGGATCCAGTAGCGATTAAAGAGGAATCAGACAAGAGGGGATGAATTCTGATAAAGAGCCTAGGGACAACATAAAGGCAACATTGATGTCCACCCAGAATAAATCGTCAGCCATTGATTTATACAACGTCACTCCTTGTTTGTCGCAGCAGACAGGTTTCATCGGTATGGTTCCAATATCCATGGAGGAACATCAGGTCGTGGAGGAGAACGGTCCATCAAGGAGTAAGATTTTCTGTGTCTCCGACTCGACTATTATGAGAGCCATTCACCAGCGGACCGAGCAATCATTTTCTGGCCTTCCGTGTAGGTACGAGCTATGCTGAATCTGGCACACGTTCTGCGGTCACACTCTGGTATCCCGATTTCCGCAAATCAGCTAATCATATGTGTTGTAGTGTGCCAGCACAACAGTGATATAATTTCAGAGGTAGTTCATCTTTGCCGAGATCGGCCCGAACGGAATGAGTTACGGTCATCATTTTTGCTCAGATCAGTAACATTTTTCAGCATGGTTATTTCATCATGTCTGCAGCATCTCTCAATTAGATTAACGGATGGTTGTTGGTCTTTTCGCCAAGCTTGGCAGTTTGGATTGCGAACAGAGCAGCGCAGCCGAGCCACCTGTACTCCACATCGTTGCCAATACATCAGCAATGTTTTGGCTGGAAATTAATTGGAACCATGTGCAGAAAGTTCCTCGCTGAAAATAAAAGCATAATACTTGTTGTTGTTGTCCTAGTGGAGATAGGGCCGGATATCAACTGGCCACCGAACGGAGGAAAGGGTTTAATCAGGCTTCTTCTGAGGACTATTTTTGACGGTTTTACCGGCAAGCAAACCAGGTGGTGCATGAGGTCTTCAAAGAACTAATATCGGTGACTGAGTTCCAGTTCACGAGCCCACTGAATGAACACCAGCCATCCAGGATGCCCATTAAACTTTCGACTAAACTTTCTCTGCCAGGTACCAGCTGGTCGAACAAATATGGGCCCAGACTCCGGAGACAAGGGTTCAAGAATGTCCGTCAGTGGTTCCAAATCAAGAGTGACCTGACTCGACTAGATAAGCATTTAGTGGTACTTAGGCGGGAGAAACAGTTTTCTTTGGTGGAACGACCTACATCTAAGGGTGTAGTGAATGGACATTTCTAAGCAAAATCTAACTACATAGTTGGTTTTCTGGGGGGATTTTCAGAGGAACAGGTAATTTTCAGGCCAACGGGGGATCTTTGGTGTATCCTTTCACCTACTTTCCATATATACCAATATCCCAACAAGTCAATCAGCAAAAAAAGGTAGGTCATTTCTCCTTAAACCCTACGTCTACCTGAGTTGATAAAAAAATACTTGGCCTTATTATACGTTTAGAAATTCAACGGTTTTCCAAGGATAGCGCTTCCGGATTCCACTCAATCTGGCTTCCGTAAAGGAGGCTGGCACAGTTCTTGGGGAGGCACATCCACTGGAAATCGGATCCTCTATTTAAATCAGAATCTGAAGTGCCGGACATAGATATTGAACGAACTATGCAGAGTTGAATTTTACCGGCGGTACTCAGAAAAACAGGCAGAGAGGGTAAAGGCGATGAACTCACCTGTGGTAGCGACATTACAAAATCGTGTATATTAGCTTTCTTCGCGGCGGCTATAATCTCTTCCATGGGAACTTTTCTGGTGTTGTCTCCGTAAGCAATGTTCTCCTCTAGAGTCAGGTTGAACAAGTTCGGTTCCTGAGAGACAACGCCGATTTGAGCACGAATCCAACTAGGTGCCAAATCACGCAGATTCCAGCCGTCGAAGAACACGCCACTCTCGGGACCATGATTAGACGGGTCATAGAAGCGTTGGAGTAGTTGCAGGATTGTGGATTTCCCGCATCCCGATTGGCCCACAAGAGCAACTGCCTGGCAAGGCTCAACAATGTGTGAGAAGTTCTATGAAAGAATAACAGTAAAGGTATATATTCATTTCTGGAGATGCCCGATAGACCGGTCGAAGTACAATTCCCCTGAGAAAGAGCACTCACTCGTAGAATGCGCAATCCCTTGCGAGTAGGATAGCGGAAATAGAGATGATTGAAGCACAATCTTCCCGTGAATGGCACGTCCGGGACGAGACCCACGTTTCTCGGAATTCGTGATATCCGATCAATCGTACTCAAAATCCCCCGTGCTGACTTAAGCGCTTTTTTGGCTTCAGGTCCAAAGGAGGTACTTCGTCCAAGAGACTGTGCTCCCATGTTTAAGACTGAAAATGTGCTGAAATTATATATATGTATTTGTAGCGGATGTACTTGCAGCAAATCGGATCGAAAAAATATATACGGTTGCCTGCAGAAATATACCACAAGGTTTACTGCAAGTCACAACATTTCTTATTCATTATTAGCGCTACAACTGCTGTTGCTCTGCATCCAAAATCATGAATGAAAGTTTGACTTCCTCAGGCATACTGAGCAGACAGATTTTTTTTCGCCAAACCCTGATTTTAGTCCACTATCAGTGGACGTTCCACAAATCCGATGGCATCGCTTACCAATGAGACTGTAGAAAAAAGGCATTGTGAACAACCAGCGGTTGTTCAGAGAAGGTGGAAAATGAAAACTTCCAATAGCTTTCAGTAGGAATTGAAAGCCATCCCAGTTCGGTCTGGCGTATTTGGCATTCTCGGACCCATGGCATCACTTAATCTATTCGCATTTAAAGTAGACCTGATTACGCAAGCTGCCTCAGAGTCTGTCTTACTCAAAAGTCTTTAGTTTTCAGAAATAGAAGTTTCTTCCTTATCTGAAATCAGAGTCGTCTTTTAACTCTCCTGGAGTGCGAGCAGCATCAGATGTTCGTTCTCCCTCACAACTTAATCAGTATTTGTTAATATATTGGTGGCCACAACAACGACTTGTCAGGTTACTGGCGTAAAATTTAATAATCATACCCTTAATCAATCCCTTGCGTATGTATTTCGACCACGCCTTGAGAAAATACAACGACGATATCATTAGTTCAAGGATGAGAGGGTTACTTACCGAAACAGAGCCAAAACGTCTATTGTCTCTTTTTCGACCAAGTAAGCACCAAGACTGAATACCGCGGAGAAAGCGAACATTGAAATTGATTGACTCAGGGCATAGACCAATGCAGAGAGGAGGCAGTTTTTAATGACGATCCTTAATTTGAACAAATACGGCAGAAAATGATGTTCGTTTCGTGATGTTAATACCAAATACGTGTTATTAGACATATAAACAGGGATAGTTTAGACACTATTCCTGCGACCACTCCTCTCACCCTAGTTTGTTCTCCAAAACTAATTGCCAAATTTTAGAGTTAACAGTCACTATGTGAAGTGCAAAAGCTACGAGGTTGAACCGAAAACAAAATGGTTTGTTAATCATGCACCTATCCTAGCGTTTTGACAACCGAATCAGTCGTCAGTGGACTAAACTGTGCCAGCGAGAATCAACGTACTACTTATAAGGACGGCTTTTGCAGTCTTCTGGTATCTGAAATCAAACGGTACTAAGTGAGCTCTCGACGACATGCTGAAGCTCAAACATGCTGCACTTTCTGTCGAATAACCGCTCAATTGGATGAGTTAGGCAATCACTGAAAGCGTATCTGACATAAAATCCATAGAAATATTCAAGTGCACAACCGACCGAGACGTCAATTTATCGGTTCTGCAAGTAAGGTGGATCTCGATATATTGAGATCTTGGTAATAATTCCGTTTTTAAGGTGACAAACAGAGCGTGAGGTCACCCACTCAAAAAAACTGATTCACTTTTTCGATATTTTGCATCATCTAGAAGGGCCAAGCGTCAGCATCAACCAATATTCAGCTAAACGAAACGGATTGTGCTGCAACTGATGGAAACTTAAGCTACAGCCTCTAACAAACACTATTTTATACTTCGTATATTTAGCAGCTTGTCACGAGTCTGAAATACTGCGCACCTAAGTTTTGTGGTTAAGCCATTTGATGTTCACGAACACATCCGTGGCTGTCATGTTACTGAATCATGGACTGAACCACCAAGTCGATTGGAACCAGGGAAGGATGGCTGGCATGGTGATCTTGGTCGAAATGTTTCTGGGCTAACTAGCGTCCCAATAAGAAAATCCATGCTGGTCACCCTCAACGGATAGATAACAAAACAAAGGCAGTGCCAGTAGATGACTCATCATTGTAAACTTATGGGAACTTTCCCACGGTTTGAGAAGAATTCACTGCTGAGAAATTGGTGCGCTTGGAATAATCAGGAAGAGACTTAAAGCTTCCCTCAATGGGCTCATCTGGTCTTCCTGCGTCACAGAATCGGATTCTGTGCTTAATGACGAGATATTGAAACGGGAATGCAATCTCGGGGCTTCTGCAAATGAGTAGCTATCGATTCATGTTGAGGATCAACTTAAGCACAGCAAATTTCGTGATTTTTCCTCTCTGTGAGCAAAACTCTACTACAGTTGTTGCCAGGACGCACTTAATTGGGGACATACATCAGATCTAATATAATCTACTAGCCTCCCACTATGGATGAAGCAAGGTTGGAATGGTCTGGTGAACAATTCTGACCTCCCCTTTCTCACGCCTCAACACTTGCTATCCTTTTGAATCTACTTGGTTGTATTCAGTATTTTAGTCGTTTCTTTGACAAAAACTCATTGTATAACAGATGTGTAATTCACTTGCGGTGAGATATTTTGTTCTGAAAATCCTAATATCATGGCGCAGTAATGCACTTCATTCAGCAGCGCCTTTTTGGAAGAGGGCAAATCCATTTATGTTTGTTTTTCCAAGAGTAACGATGCAACATGTTAGATGAAAGTCAAGGCAGATTGGAACTTTTCGCAAAAAGTGTATTCAGCAAGGCTCCAATCAAAACACCAGGATCATTTTATCAGCAAGCTCTTTAATGGTGCTGGCGTCTTTCTCGTTTACGCAGTGGACTGCACTTCTTTTGTGCCACGCGTGCCTAGTTTCAGTACTTATGGAGGAAGTTCATTCTCAGTGAAAGTAGTGGCAACACTGGATGGAGAATCAGGGATCAACAGAGGTGATCAGAGGTGTCATCATACGGAATAATTTTCTGGTCACTTGGTGAAAAGTGGTGCCCCCGGAATAAACCGCCAAAGGGACGTAAAACGGAGCAACCAGCTTAAATTTAATTCAACTGAGACGCACCCTGTTGCAAACTCCTGGTTTTAATGACACAGGGAACATGAACTCTTTTTCAGGCGTTTCAACTGCGTGAAGTATTCCATTTAAGGTTTACGGTTTACGGTTTACAGAATGAAACATGCCAAACAACGAAGTACAAAAAATACCTAGGAAAATTTGTAAATGTTGAGATGTGTAAAGAAAGTTGGTATCGATGGTTGCATGATTTGGTTAAAAGGAAACGGTCCATCGCCGTTTGTTCAAGCGACAAAAATGTGGTAAGAGGTATCCACAACCGTCCCGAGACACTCGTAAAAAACTGAGTTTCAGAAAGAATGAAACACAACCTCGAGCGGGGCTGTCTATAAAACCCGAATTCCACTCACATACAAAACTACGTTCGTTCTCAAGTTCATCAGTAATTAATTAATTAGTTAATTAATCAATTAAATTAATCAATTAATACATTTTCCGAGAAGCAAAGTTTTGGATCCGGTAAAAATGAAATGATTGGATGCTTATTGAGTAGGGATACAGACATTTAGCTACTAATGCATCGATTTGAGGAGGACGGGCGACGGCCAGCAGTCATTTACTTTCAACTGAACCAGTTTTTTCGTGACACAACTACGCGCCCACCTATTGAATTATCTAGGAACATTCTCACAGAATTTTAAAACCACCATGATCAGTATCGAGCAGAAAAATCACTAGATTGTCGAGATGTCTGTGTTCTGCATAGGGGCATATAGTATGTGTGGAAAAGCGAAGATGCACGCAAGGGTAAGTAAGCCTCACGCTGGCACTGTTGGAGCGAAACTTCTATGCTGAGTTTATATGGTATCTCCTAAGGTCTGAGAAGGTGAGATCACTTCACCCGTCGTTGAAATACAGTTGTAGAAATTGGAACGTTTTTTTCAAAAAAAAAACTATGGATAACGGGAAAGAACTGAGGGCAATGCGACATTTGTTCATATTTTGCTGAAGCACCAAAATAAATAATCCGGAGCGTATATCCATACATATAAATAGACCTAACACGTTGTGCGATACAAACATTCAAGGCTTTGGTAAAATGAGTCAAGTAAAAACTCCTTTATGCCTCCAAAGGAAGCTCGACGGCCAAGTAAAAACATTTCGTGCAAAGTGCGATCACCCACGAATGATTCAGCTCCAGAGTAAACATCACTGTATGGAGATAGCCGAGAATAACATCAGAAATATTATTAAACGTCCTCTCAAGTAGTCAGTGAAAATTTATAAATGAATGAGGAAAATTTGATGTCATATGTACCGACATATGTACCGACTGGTAAGTCCTTTCTAGCGCATCATCATTCGATACCATAGCGGATTAATCACCTGGAACAGAACTTCGCGCCTGCTGCATCCTCTATTCAAGAAGAGCTAACACTGAAAAGATCCCACAAGTAGAGTTCACAGTTCGAGATAAATACACGCGGTCAGATGCGAAAAAATGAAATAACTGACGGCAATACGAACAGAACATTTAGCAGATCTTATCTATTTATTTAAGGGATTTCATTCATTTTTACCAGATGTTTATAGAAATAATGACTGGTTAGATTTATACAGAAAGAATTTAGAGAAGCTAAATGGCGTACAAAATATACGTGAAACGCATGCAACGGTACCATGCATGCCGATAAACGTTATCGTGGTAATTTCTAATCATTGAGGCAGTTTCTGTTCAATCCGTTGTGACAGTATTTTCGGAATCCCAGAATGCAAATCAACTGCTAAGGACAGTAACTCCGCGGCAGACTCACCGTTTGAAGCTTTGGGTTTATCACTCGTGTATTTTCAATAAAGGTCTTCCATATCAAGTGTCTTGGGTTCGACACCCAGTACCATCAAAGATATGCACTGTTTGTGCGTCTCACCAGAAACGAATCTTGAATCAAGTGTTTTCCTACCCAGTTGTCGACTAACTAGCACACTGAGCGATTCTGTCGGCTAATACGTGAGCAGATGACGGAAGTACCATTCAGTTAGGCACAGACAAGAGTAACCGTGTGGTATCTTAACAAGTAACTGTTGAGAATTAGGACAAATAACCTACTTGTAATCGCCAGCCATGACTCGTTGATATCGTTCGCTAAAATAGTCCTCCAAGTTCAAGGCAAAAATGGTTCGGCCGCTACTGATGGCTTCCTGAGCAATCCGCATTACTGCTGTTTCATCGACACTTCGTTTCATCCCGGCTGCATTACGAATCTGCATTGAGATGTACAACGTGAGAATGTCTGATGCGGCACAACAAGCTAGTTTACATGGTACTTAACCTACCAGAAACTTAATATTCAAGAGTTCAATACTATGGCATGGATAGATCAAAAGTTTAAAAACTGCATTGAAGTCAAATAGATTAAACCGAAATAATCGCTTAATCATCTGGGGAAAATATTCCACGAGTGGGTAGAACGCAAACAGGTTTCATTCTAGTTTTGAGCGCACCACTATTAAACCAAGCCTCAAAAGTCAGTAACAGCAATATTGTCATCCTAGAGGCAAAAGATGACATAAAGCATTGGAACGAAGTAAATGCACACATCTGAAAAAATGAGTTAAGTCGGGAGCCTACGGAGGCCATTTTGTCGAGACATTCAGACCTTAATCACAGGAATCCTTTCATCCACCTCTCTCACTGGACACGGTTGGGTACTAGGGTTCTGTGTTTGGTTCCAGATAGGAACACACAACTGGCCGAGAATACTCTGTCTCAAACAGCGATGTTTGATTCTTAGTATGGGTGGGTATGCTCTGATAAGTTGCTGACGAGTTATTTTTTCCCCACGTTTGCTATGGAAAGCATTTGAGTCGCTCAACTCCCCTGCCCTAGAAAATAAGTTGATTCCTTTTTCTCTTCCTATCCGCGCAAGTTTCATCTCCTTATTTTATGGAAAGCTGTCGATACAAATATCTCTCTGAATTACCAGGTTTAATATCTTTCACACGAAGGGGGTCCACTTTCTAGTGATTGAAATTCCATCACAGTCAAAATTAGGTACTGGAGTGGAGAAGACTACTCTGTAAGGAGCATAAAACTATCAAAAAACGGCGTCGGTGTTATTTTTTTTCCGTCGTATATCTCCGGCAGTGCAGTGTCTTGTGCTACAAATCTTGTCCTGGCCCCAGAGCGATGATAGAAGTCAAAGATTAAGGGTTCAGGTAAGTTTCGCCTATATCAACTAAGGTAAGCTCTGTCACTAACGACTTGTTTGTAGGCTTCTTCACATGTTACACATTAGAAACTGTGTTGATGGAGTGCCAAACCTTCCTAGACCACCAGATTTGGGCGTTCATTTTTCCGGCTGGCATCACAGAATTTGACTGCATGAAAATACTGTTTATGGTCTGTGTTTGTAATACTTAAAACAGATCTCTAGTTGTTCCTGCTCTCGCTAAGACAGGCTCTTGCGTGGGCACTTTTGGTACAGCTGGGAGCAGGGCGAAGCACAGTGGTTGCTAACCCTGTTTATGACTGTTACCCATCGCTGCCAACCTATCCGAGTGACCGATTCAGGAAGCGGCCGAGCTAAAGAGGGGTGCATCTCCTGCTCGCCTAACTTGCCCATCTGCCTCCATTATGTAGCATGACTTGGCCTACGTGTAGTATTTGAAGTAGACACATCACTAGGTAGAACTACGTGCCGTCTGCACTACATAGCAGCAACAATAAAAACTGATTTATTCTGTATCAACTTTGAAGTTTTAAGGTCGAAATCGGGTTTGACAGTGCCGTCCTCCGAACTATTTTCAAACTATTTACCCTTCATGCCATAAGACTAAATCACCAAGCAATGAAACCTGAACTTTCGATAGGACACCAAAATTTCTCCACTGTTGACAAGGTCCTACTAATTGAAATTGTCCTCTGTTTTCGGTAACTTAGTTAACAACATTTTTATACATCCCTCATCGAAATGAATATATTCTTCAGTCACGTGATCCAGTTCAAGTAACAGCGAAAGTTTCTTGCTTCGCTGATAGCTACTCAACCACGTACGGTTTAGCGTCGGTTGTCTAGCAACTACAGCACAGTTATCATGGTAAAACTTCCTGGAGGGTATCTCCAGTCCATGATGTGGAACGAGTAGACCTGTGCATGAGTGTGCTAGAAAAGTATTTCAAGCGCTTGTTTGTGAAACAATGCGTAGAAACAGGTTTGAACCTCGATGCCTAGTCAGTGTTCCTGTATAGGGATTGGAATCCCGGTCATCAAAAAGAAGCCTGTGATACAAATCACTGGGACGGCATCTCACGTTGCTACACACTTCACATAGTGTTTATATGTAACCTGTTTTCCAGGCGAACCACACAATGAAGGTTTGTGGCATAGCATTCTGATACTGTATCCCAATAACAGCTTGACTGTTTATTGGAACACAAACTGAGTTTAGCGAAATACTCTCAATGGCACATTGTGTTCGTGTTAACCAAAGACAACCGAACTTTACGCAAATCGCTCGGTTATGATTAACCCCAAGAAGAGGATGTCGTTGCTGGACCGCCGAAGAGGACACAGCAACCTAATGGGTAATCTATTCTTTTGGTAAAACAAACTAGGTTTACTTTGGTTGGAACTCCTGCGGACTAACTATAAGGAGAAAGAGAAAGAGAACAAGAACACCAATGTCATATTCGGGCCCACCTCATTTCTATTTATCGTAGTTCCTCTGTGTAGACTCTGGATAGTTGCCGAATAAATTAACCACGCAAGATACAACAAATTTCAACCTAGATGCACCACGGTTATCGAAATATTAGGAAGCATATTCACATGTACGTACACTTTCATTTCCCATATCGTCGGGTGATTCCTTAGTGACCTATTAATGAACTACAATTTGGTGTGCTTTTTGCTTTTCGCCAAGCGTTTGCGTGCACCAGGTTTACAGTGGATTTGCGCAACAGTACATTAGCACACACTACAGGACAGTTTGTCTAGAGTTAAGGATCACAACGCATCTCTCACCGTTTCGGTCACATGTCCCCAAGTTAGAGGGAAAAAAGACTTGAAAATAGAGAACACTGTGTTGTTGTTTTTAGTTGTGTAGAATATAAGCAGCTCGTTTGCGCTGCCTGGTTCTTGGTCTGTTCGCTGAGGCCGGCAGTCGTCACCCTTCAGTGGCGAGTTTGTTCAACATTCGCAATTCAATTGCAAACTGTAGCGAACACACTATTCATCAATCAATCAATCCTCTCTTTTCTCCTCTTGAGGGATCACGTAACAAATTGGATCGAAATCGTTCGCTGTCACGGACCTGTCTCTTCTCGCAGAGAGTGTGCTATTCAGCTAGTATCCAAAGTAGCATATAAAAGTATCTTCTAGTGAAAGTTCAACCTAAACATCATTCAGAATTAGGGCCCATAGACCCCAGTAATCAGTGAAAGAGAGTGTGAAAGACTCACTTGGAACATCCCAGCTATCACAAGCAGCGGAAAGAATAACAAAAACAACAAAGTCAGCTGCCAACTGTACACCAGCCCCACAACCAGGGAAGTTACCAGTAAAACGATTGCCTGTAGTAATGCACCGAGTTGGGATCCGGAGATGCCCTTCACCTTCGATACGTCTACCGCAAGTTTGGCTGTGAGCGCACCGGCCTGATTCTCTGGTAGATCGAACCAGCCCATTTCCTTTTGGTTTAAAAATGGAAAAAGTTAGATGCAACTGTGGCTTCAAAAGATTCTACTGTGCAACAAATCGGTTATCCTAGCAAAAATAATGGAAGAACGATCTTTACTTTCACGTGCGTGTGTTTTTAGCTGACCACCAGGTGGTCAACAAGAACTAATAGGCAGTTCTTGTTGAAAAACCAATGCACCACAATTTGTCTGATCTCCCAGATTAACCGGTTGTCGATACCATTGTCTAAACTCTGTCCCAGGTTAGTTTTAGTAGGGATATGGGGATATGCATAGTACCAAGCACTTAGCCATTCCACGAGATATGGAATAATATGTGAACTATTCAGTAGCTTCTGGAAGTAAAGGCGCGGAATACTATCAGAACCACCTGTCTTCCGTAGTTTCCACCTTAACATATGCGATATCCTCAACACATACTGATGGAGGCAACTACCAATAAAGTCACACCTTATTCCAATTTGGTAACTTCCGACGCGGTGCTAAAAGCTACCAAGACTAAGTGAAACTAAATACGAAATTTGGAGAACTTCAGGATGAGCGATATCCTGTTATAAATACGGCGTTTTATATAGGTATTATAATTTAAGGGAGAACGCCAACTCTCGCTTTCTACCACGTACACGCCATCTACTCCATCCGAGACATGAAAGTGAATTTTACAGCTGCACGTGATTCATAGCCTTGTAATTGTGCCGCACTCTGGATGCGGGTCGTACCTATCAGCCAGTCACAGTCCCTGGAGAGGGCCAATGATTCGGTCAAATGGGCAGTAAATATCGGAAGGTTTTCAGGTTTAAATTGTCCAAGTTGGCGAACCACTTTCCAATCACTCAGATGAGTACCACACAGACGTTAATACCAGTATTATTTCGAAATGTTTTACGGTACCAATACGGCCTGTGCTAGGCATTCGAATCATCAAAGGTGCCCCAGTGATGAGATAGGAACCCTCTTCGCCATTGGAGACACAACCGTTACAAAACCGAACTATTTTTATCTAGAATGTGGCGTGACTAAAGATCGGCGAAGCAAATTGTAGGACAAAAGAACAGTTCAGGTCCGAAATCGCGTTGAAGACTAGTTAGTAAATGTAGGGTAGAACATGTTGAAATGAGTGAGTTGAGTTTGTTGGTCGGTGGACATGCTTTGACAGCCGCAAAATCCTCGATTGTAATGAACTGCATGAAATCGACGTACACGTAATCCATGCACAAGAGACTTCTGCCAAACTGTGTCACTTGGGTTGTCCGAATGGAATTAGGCTGACGTCAAGGAGCTGTGCATACGAAGCAACTATAGGACTGGTCTTAATTTATGACTACGGAACTTAGAACCTCCTGTGTCAGAACCTTAAACTATATTTAACTTTTGATCAGTCAAGTCTCCGTAGCACGGTAACATTTAGCCGGCTGCGGTGAGTACGCAGCAGAGTGACCCGTAACCTGCTAGAGCCGCAGGTTAAAATGTCTGAGGTATGTAATGCACATGCGCAACCACCGGCTGCTCAAAACAGTGTGAGTTCCCGTCCCAGGCAACCGTTGGCGAAAGGATCGCGGAGGACAGATAATCAAATGGCAACATAAAATGAAAGCGGTTACTGTCAAGTTGAGCGCTACGGGACCTTCTTGGCTGAAGACTGTAGCATATGGCACCTGACGGATTAAAGTGGTTCGCTTGCTGCCTATTCCTAACCAGAGTGACAGGCTAAGGTTCTTCTCCGGACGTCCATCGAATAACGTTGTCAAAAGATGCTGATCCGGTATGGTACTCGGGTATGTGTCATTTTGATGTTCCAAGGTGTAGGCATCCTAAGTGTCTTCCTAGATCACATGAGACTGTTACGAATTCCTCACACTTTACCTTCACCCGCTTCTAGGTCACTCATTGCTGATGGTCATTTGGTAGCCAAGCACCATTGTTTACTGTTGATTCATTGTCATGATGACGGTAACGATGAAGATAACGATGATGACGAGGGCAGTGGTAAGGGTGATGTTTTCAGTAACTTAATACGTAACGATCACAAATGAGAAAACGGATCAAATTAGGGTGCTGCCAAGTTGTCTAGTTTTAAATTTTAACCCATAGCATCAATGACCTGAGCACTTAGAAGTGCCATCAAGCTGTGATGCGCCCATCCTACTGCCACATTCAACTGATGGTCGCTGTCCACAGGCAGCTTATATACCGGAGTATCACTGTTGGACTCAATCGTTCAAATCAGAAAACAGTGAACAGGCGTATGCAAAAATAATACTCTGCTTTAAGACTCGATTCAAGGGGAAGTGAGCACTCAGCTTTTATGCCCAAAGCTCTCTTTTACTGCACCGAATGTTTTGCGATCCGAGGTTATTTCCACGACCAGTCAACGAGAATAGTTCACAGGCCCTGCCAGTTTTCGGCAAAAGTTGTGACCGTCGAGAGTTATGTGGGGTACAACTACCTACTCTTCGCTTTATAAAGATAACAGAATCTAGATTACGCATTTCGTCCTGACTGAACTCTTAAGCAAGAGAAACCAACTGGCTGTGAATAGATGGTAGGCTGGGTTATACTTCATGTACGTGACTGAACGCAGGTTCTATTGTGTTTTGCTGTCCAGTGATCCAACTCCTCCACTACGACCGCTTTCGAGAGGTCTGGTCAAACTGACTTCTAACATTAATGAAATTGAACCATGTATGAAACAAATATATGTTTTTTTCACATGTGGTGGAAAAACATATTTTTGCTTTTCAAGTAAACAGGCTTATTAATGAGTGATCCAAGGTTATGAAGCTACCCACGGTGCTCATTTGTGGTCGGCCCCGTAAGGACCCACCGCAGAATAAGTTTACTGTATCAAAATGGAACGAAAAGTGAGACTTCTTATCGTCTCCATTATTCAGATCCCCCATTTGCTCTGCCTCTAAAACAACAGATCACGAATTCCAAACGAAGTGATCTAAATTAGGTCTCCGATAAGAACAGCTCGACAGAATGTCATATTTCTGCTGAGAATGCAGTTCATGAGATAACGCTCATAGAGAGTGCACCACCCTAATACCTTGACAAAGCATCAGTAAAAACTTTTTAACACTCTAATCATAAAAGCAAGGTAACTAGCACACCACAGCAAGACTGACCATATCCATCATCACGATCTATTACGGCACCAGCAATAAATTTAGATTATTATATGGCCTACGAGAATTAGACATTCCCTTAACAACATTCATTTCCACCCTTCCCATTTTTTTCTTTTTTTTTTTACTGAACAATGTATGATCCGCACTCACTGCGCCTCCCTTTTTGTCAGCAGAGATTGTTTTATTGCTTCAACACTGACAGTTGCTATGCTTTAAAGCGAAGCTGACATCGATTTCCCAAGACTGTCATAAAGTGAACTCAGAGGAAACGACCGACTGCATGTTTCCATTAACAGCGGTCTCCTGAACAAATATGACACTGCAAATGAACGTATACTGTAAGTTAGAAGGAAATGCACACACAACCAGACGCCAAACGGGATGTTGCGCAAGGGAAAAATCGTTTTTTCAAGGTCCCTAGCAGGTAGAACGTTCTCACCTCTGAAATGCAGTGACATGCTACCTACATCTGCCAACTTCGAAACAGTCGATCTGTCTAGTGATCACACGATTTTCAACTTCTTCAGTAATATGGCTCTGAATGCTTAAGACGCGGTTAACACTAAAGCAAAGGTGTTTATTCGACAAAAAGTACATCATGCAGTAAAGACTTGCCTGCTCAAGGATTGATTCGAAGTAGAGTGAGCGCAATCTGACAGTCAAGCGCTCACCAGAGACACCGAAGAAGTAACCCTGCAATAAATATGCTGATGTAAGCAAAACAGCTCTAGCCTGTTTATGATATGAATAATGTAGATCCAAACGGCGGTCGTATCGCAAATTACTACAGTATGTTTTGGAAACCATACATGCTACTTCATTCCTTTGCGTAACGACTCATTCAGGTTGAAGACATAGCTTTGCAACAAATATAGACAGCTAACGAAGCTAATTGAATATGACGGTAGCAACCTTTCAATACGTAGCACGGGCAGTCTTTTAGTATAAGTGTGCTGACAGATAACTGGTAGTTGTTCTACTAAAAATAAGCCACAAGGAGTTAAAGAAAGTAATGTTCAAAGGGATTCATTTACAGTATGTGTTGGATCATCATCCCTTCATCCAGACAATATAACTGCTCAAAAGAAGCAATTTGGCTGGTTTCATGAGGTGACCTGAGAGGTGTCTTCCATGCAGACATAGTCATATGATCAATATGCCATTTAAGACCTACATCTTGAATGAGCTGAATATCTTCTTGATGGAACATGCTACCCACAAAGTTACTGAAAGCGCTTAGACAGCTCAAAACTGGTTTTACCCCACTTGCGGACCATTAGATAGGCTCGAGCTTCTGTTCATCTTGTGTTAAACTCGGACACCAAACTGAACGTAACTGACGAACCACACATTGGTGTTAACGGGAGATTTTCATCTTAACCCTCGTTGAATCACTCGCTTATGACAGCACATGATATCATATTACACCATATCTACCACATCCTATCATCCATATCATAAAAGCGGGGTTGAGCCAAAATTCACTCAAGTTTCCCATAAACATCAATTTAATCTGCAGATCAGTGTGGTCCATGAATTCCGCACAATCTGGCTTTCAATTGGAACATAAGGCGGAAATTTGGGTCCGAAGAAGGGTGAAACGGGTCACGGGCGGTCGAAGGGAACGTAGTCACCATGGTACTGTTGTGTTATTCCAAGAAAATATGCTCAAATATCTCTCTTATCATTCTGAGTGGCTCTAATTCCTTGTTACACGACTATCATCTATTAGTAGTCTGAACTTACTTGACCGAGACCGGCGAGGAACGCTATAAATCCCAAGAGAGCCATCATTCCAACGATTATATTGATCAGATCCTGATTTCCTTGCCCCAGTGAAATCTGCCTGAATATCTGAAAGTCGAGAAGAGTGCAGAGCAGAAGAGTTTAGTGGCAATGGGAAAAGTCTGCTACTCCCGAATCAAAGCAGTCTCGATAAGAAAGTCAACTTATTTACGCGTGACTAGAGATGTCGAGCAACGTGGTTTGGGAACGATACCAATGGTATTAGGTTTACATCCACATGAAATCATGGAATTCCACATGTTTTGTTAGATTGAAAATTTTAGGACGTTAATAATATGCACCTTATACTTGATGAACTTTTCTTCCCATTGAAGGAGAATAATGTGTCACATTATTATGGCCATGTTAAAGGCTAATTATTTCAACTGTGACAACTGATAACCAAATTAAATTCTGTCTTCTTCATGCTTGAATGTCTGAGCACAGATCTTCCTTGTGTTAATAATGAAACTAAAAAACCTGTAACTTGACATCAGCTCTTTATAATGATCTACAGTCTTCTGTTCAAAATGTTGGTTATTCTTTACCCCGTGGTTGTACGAAAGTGAAGCATTGGTGTTGGACCCTGATGTCATGCTTGGCGGTCGCCAAGACACCTCAGGATTCAGCATACGCAACTCAACTCGCCAGGATCAAGCTCGTAAAACACCAGCTAAAAATCAAAATCGAATTCGGGCCAGAAGAATGGAAGAGCTTTAGCCGTAAGTGAATCTCGGTTGCCCCAAGGAGTTTTTCTACTGGACTGGAAGAACTGTATTGACCGCTAGTCCAATAGATTCAGCTGGTAGAAGTTGAACAAACCGGTGAACTAGTTAGAAAAGAGAGAACGGTTTCTGTATGCTTGCAAACGTCACATTTTAACACTACTCAACCGGACAGCAGATGTTGATTTGAGCTGCATAGCCCATCCGCCCAAAAAGGTGATCTGCTTGGTCAAATTACGTGCATTCACAGAACTTCCGATGGTCATAAACCAACTGCAAATTGAGAGGGTACGATGACTGAACATCTTGCCTGCGAAAACCTTTCAGCTGGGAGGAGTGATTCTCCAGAAGGAACCTCTTTACTTGCTATTGCAGAATTTGGAGGTGGACGACTTCCAAAAGATGGTGTGCTGCGGAGATATTTGCTATCTCGGCAGCATACTATCCGCATGACGTGACATTTGATGAGGTGATAAACATAGGAGTTTCATATTTCAGCAAGGCGACTAATCGCCATGAGAAACGCATCCGGGGAGATCATCGCTTGTGTACTGTCTTTGAGAGACCTCACTACTGTATAGCAGCAAGACGTGGATGTTATGCAGATGATGTGTTCGGGTTCTCGACCGATTTCACCTGTCCTATTTGAGTGAAATCCTCTGGATGAAATGGACACCCGAATCCCGATCGCGGAATTCCGATGCAGAGCAAACACTATTGTAATTGAACACGGTCTAATGCGAAATTACCTGCGCTGGTATGAGCGCCTGTCAGGAACGGTCGAAACTTATGACCCAAAATAGGTTGTTTTCCATCAGTTGCAGAATGGGGTTCAAAATCGGGAGCGATCAAAATTTCGCTAGTAGGACTACTCAGAGTGAGAGAGAACCAACGCGGCAGTTTTTTGAGGCATTCGCGCACTACATACGGCCAGATAAAACTAAGATCCCTGTTTATCAATTATCACTAGATACACTAAAAATTCAGTGAATTTACTTTGAGAATATCGGCATGAGGACTTTCTTGCGTAGCAGATAACCCCTGTTTAGAAAACCCTGTTGAAATGTCATTAACAGTCGAATAATGATGATTCGCAGATTGATAATAATAGTTCGCCCAGCATTGAAACAGAATGAGCCATCAGAACCTCTTTGAAGATCAATATCATCATCCGCCGACTGTATAAATGCTGCATAGAGAACATCACAAAATTGTTCATCGATGACTTGGAATAATAGGGGTATATAGCGGTGCATTGGAGGCAAAAGCTGATATCATTGAAGCTGAGTATGCGACAATGTCTAACGTACTTTGCTGTTTAGTCACTGCAGGAACTCAATTAATTCTTTTTCACCCTCCACGTTGTGCAAAGTGTGCCGTTCCACTAAGTCGGTCGACTGACAAACGGAGCGCGTCACCAGGCAACCCGTGGGGTGTGATAAGCTCATCGATTGTGGGCGAATTATTTTTCCTACAAACCATTCAGCGTACTCTAGCACTGCTTATTTCCTGTTCCTACCAGACTCAACAAGCGTTTTGAGGACTCCAACAGCCAAACAGGTTTTCTACGAGAATAACAATGGGGGGAGCAACGCAGTATTTTAACAATACCCTTGACAAATAGTTTGACGTTATGCCTACACGACAGATGATACAGGTTAAAAAACACCTATTTGATACGGGGAACCACCACTTTAGCTATAACGCCGGGACTCATTCAGCTACTCAATTATGCAGGTCGGTTTATAACTTCAGTCAACCCATCCGCAGGACACTAGTCCGTCTTGCAGCGGTGAATTTGCAGTGTGGGGCGCATACAAAACCGTCAGACAGAATTACTTGGGTAAGTTGACACTGTTTGCATTCCGGCGGTATCAGATCCGGAATAAGCTATGACATCCGCATACTTAATAGCTCTGAGCAAACTCTCTGAAAAGATTCCGACTTCACAGACTTTGGGGACCTTGAGTGAGCTTGCATGCTCATGTTGATGAAGGTGAAAGGAAAAGGGAATGAAGGTAGTCTCTCTCAAAACAACTGGATGTCCAAAACACGATCGGGAGCTGAACGTAGACCTTCTTGCATCCAAGGGGGTTGATGCACAGCGTCTTCAGGAGAGTCATGAATTCTTTGTTCCATAGACAATCTTACTACTGATACTGCTGAGCTACGGTAGTTCTCCAAATATAATGGAATCGCATGTCTCTAGCAGACTTGCTATGGCCTGAAGAAATGTAAACTGTCAGACATGCTCGCATTATGGTGTCAGTGGAATCTAGTTGTGTGCCTCGGAATGTGAGGTAAACTTAACTAGTGGCTCTCTAACTGCGTACCAGTTGGTTTCATGTTTAACTTGCACTTGGTGGCCGTCAGGCTACCTGGTATGAGCGATTTTTGTCGAAATGTTTAGTGAACATCAGACGTCGCCCTCACTCGTCTGTTCAGTGAACATGGACCTCCAGGTTGCTTAAACCGAATAAGTTGATTTGAGATACCACCTCGACAAGCAAAGTTTTGACCCAGAAGGCAGTGAGGACAGGAAGAGTCTCTGTTACGGGATCCTCCTCGAAACCGGTGACTCAATACCCTGATCTGCTTGGATGCAGTAGGTCGTTCTAGCCAATGCCACATAGAATAATGCATAATCTTATTCCTGATGCTACTACGCACATCAGATGCTTTTCAAGACACATCAGGTTGTTGGTAGATTTCAGATTCATTCCAGCTGAATTCAATAAATTGCAGGCAGCCACGATGAGATGTAAGACGATCTGTGTCCAGTAATTAGAGTCGACATTTTCAAATATGTTGCTATTCGGAAGGAGGCATTATCGCCGTTCCGATTGACGGAAGAGTGTTGACGGCCTGAAGAGAAAATATATTACTACATTCACACTCCTATCTCAGTTAAAAAAGAGACTTAAACCCCAGACGATTATCTTCACCTGCACATCGGGTTCTCACTGATCTTCGCCTCATTGCTTTCCGTTAGATTTTCTAACATGCTTGCAGTGGCCAGTATAGTCTACGCACTCATTGTAGTACTCAGGTTGCAGCTTTTGACCGGGAAAATGTTATAGTAGGAAACCAGCTAATTCCATAACAGTTACGACCTTCGTCAGTTTAACTATGCCGCAAGAAACAAGGACATTCGGGCATACCTATCAGACTTTATGTACATGAGAAGCGTTAAAACTCACACGTAGAATGTTAACCACTAGATTCGTTAATAAGCAGGATAGCGTACCTAGCGAATTATTTAATATCTACTCGTAATTACAAAGACATAAGACAAGTTATTTTTAACGCATTAGTTCATCGCCTTGGTGTCTTTTCTTTTGTATGGATATGATCCAGCCAATCCAGCTGGTTTGTTCCACGATATCTTACAGTTACGGCAAAATCACGTGAATTTGAGTGACAATAGCGCACTTTGCTTTGAGTTTTAGAATTCCAACCAAGCAACTGTACAAATGCCCTCTGTAATTTTAGTCAGTTCGGAAAACAAAGCAGATCTGAATAACCAAGTGCAGTTGTGCAGATAATCGGTGAGAAGGAGTTCTGTAAGACTAGGTTTTGTGGAAGGCAAATATTGCCCAAAATGATTATAAAAAAATCAGCGAATACCAATTTATCATAGGAAATAAAGGTGAAATGTGATATGAAGGATGACAGAGCTTGCCTGAAACGTCCATTTCCCACAATAGCTGTTCCATCCCCATTGCTACCGAACGAGTAGTGACTATCCAAATCTTTAGATTAGAATCTGTGATATTCGAGTCAGAAAGCAGCACATAGTAGGTAATTATGTCAAACAGTTTTGGTTTCATTTCTGTGGAAAACTCACATCAAAAAGCTGGGAGTAGAGAATCGCAAATGCAGGTTGTACGCCTCCACTGATCACACAACAGATGCATCCCAGTATGATATGAAGGAGCTCCGGTCTGTTCAATTTTAGCAACCTTGCGATTGGCGAATGACGGATTTTCTGGAACTGTTCGAGAAGTAGGATACACAGCATGTTTAAGAAGAACAAATATAGATTGTTGCCGCCAATTTCCTGCAAGCTGTACACAAAACGCACTTGGTTAATAAAACGATCGTTTTTAGCAATTGCTCCTTCCAGGCCAACAAGTGGTTCAGGATTTTCAACACACTCATACATCTGTGTTGGACTAAAACTAAACCGTCGAATGTTATTTGATTTTGAAATTACGCCTACTATTCCAGAACTAGCTGTCACTGAGACCAGTTAGAAGAAATACGGATGAAGCGCGAGGTAAATAATCGGTGCGCTTGGCACCACTACTGGCTTGGATAACCGAGCGCATAATATTTTGGATTATCATTTTGATGACCCGAGCTATTCACAAATTGCTCAGGTATGAAAACGATGAGAACATTAACGTTCGGATTACGTAATCTCCTTCCTCTATTGGAAGTCATCGGAGAATGCCATGCATTTATTTGTCCCTTAATCATCATCATCGACAGCATGCATCAGTGTTCAACACTGATGCTTCACTGCCGTCCCTTAATTCCTGGTCTGACTCGTAAACACTCAGAATGGTTACCTCAGTGGCAGCAAAACTGTGACTTTTCACGAAGCCTGTTATCTCATAGTTATCCTTACGTCCTGTGCAGAATCGCTGCCTATTATATTTGGTTTGGGAAGGACTTATGCAAGACTGAATATTAAACTTTCTGATACGTGGCAACCTCAAAGCATACGGTTGACCTTGGAACAACTTTTTCAGAGATAATTTTCTAGATAAATTCTTAACTACTCCGATACCCCGTCACGAAGAGACTGGACCTCACCGTGGTGTGACGGTTTGCGCACCTCAG
>NW_008751714.1:635399-683423 GCF_000715545.1 Opisthorchis viverrini
GAGTGGCGTAAACAGAGAGGTGGCCAACCGTTGACCTGGCAGAGGAATATGAAGGAGATCACGAAACGCTTGTGTGCTGTCGGTGCTACTCGCCTTCCAGGGTGGGGACCGCGTGATCCTCACTGTGTCTGGTTGGAGACACTACAATATATGGCTGCCGACCGATGTCAGTGGCGTTCTTGTTGTCAGTTTCTGTCCAGAATGCCTGAGTGAATGTCTGGAGGTGTAGGAACCTCGGAATGATTGTGTTAGGCTATCACTAAGTCCCTCCCCATCCACCTTTATTCTTTTCTTTACAATAAGGCTTTCAAATAAGTCATGGCTGTACGGCAGTGAAGCATTGGTGTTGAGCACTGATGTCATGCTGTCGTTGATGATGATGATGATGACTCCGATACCACGTACCTGATTTGAATTAATTATGCATCAATTAACCTCTGTATGCTGACTAGAAGCAATCGACAGTGGGACAGACAGTGATCCAGTAAAAAGTATGAAAGCACTAACCAGTAACCGGCTACAACCTCGATCCGTGGATTCCGCTGATTCGTGACACTGGGATGCATGGGTCAGTCATACAGTCAGTTGGGCTTCCACATCCCTCTGTAGCACACCACTAAAATGAACCAACATCAATTAACTGATCGAAGGACGGTCTTCAACGCCTGGCCGTGTCTGTATTTCACTCCTGTGTTTTTGGTCACGGAGACTGTGGCAACTAGAACCAAAACACAATCGTCGTGGTTCATGATCTGACTGAAGTGAATAAAAGCAAAATTCAATCGATTCGTCAGCCGATTGGCATTATCCACCCCCTTATATTTTTTCCGATGCTGACCTGCCTAGAAAATCAATCGGTTACCGCGTACCCTCACCCCCAACATCAGTAATCAGCACTGCAATGAAAGTTCCATGGAGCGACGAAATTACGCCGTATGGATTTCCCATGGACCAGACTGTTCTGTTTCATAAAACTGCATCATTTCTCCAAAAGGAAATGATGCCTGTGCACCCAACCCAGAATTTCCAGGCGTTTGCTCTGCTGTTGTTACCCAATGTACTCATGGGCCATCAGTTAAAACATTAGTTTCCATTAGTTAAACCTGGGTTTCGCGCACAACACAGAGGATCTATGGATTTAAGATGTGGAGCTGGAAAGCCTTTTTGCCGTGAAGAATGCACTGATTGGTGAATGATCAAGCTTGCTGGCACATACATGATGTGATCTGGTGACAGCAATTATTTGTTATTATGTAGACGAAATAAGTGGATGACTATAAGACAGGTCTACCATCTAATATTACGTCCTCAGTCACAATCATGGAAGGATCTCGAAAAACGGACTGTACTTAAATTCCATAAGCTTTGTGCAAAAAGAGTGCGAAGTGTGTCTCCAATCCCACCAGGAAGACACCCATCCGGGGTAATTTTTATATCTCATGGAGAAGTGTTTAACCTGAAAATGGTCTAGGAAAAGTGTAGCAGAAGTACGACGATAGTGGCCATTGGACTACATTCAAAATGAGTCTAACCATAGAACAACGCTTGGGGATAAGGGAGAAAACATTGTGGCGAAAAGTGCGCATTTGATGAGAATGTCAGCAAATTGTAACGGGCCTCTGAAGGGAATCCAAAATGGTACTAGTAAATAGAGCGAAATCGATATTTTCATTGAGTCTAAGAGAATAAAAGTGACAACCCGTGTCATGGACAGTCAACGCAGTGAATCTGAAAGGTCTTAACGGCCAAATGAGTGTAGATGGGTCAAAGGATAATGATCGAAAAGAGAATAGTAGGAGGGTCGACCATTAGTTGGAGCATGGGAGATATAAGGTCTTTGCGAATGCCATGTGTCCAACTAAACCAGTAACTCACAAAAACCTTACCATCTATTAGGTTTCCTTTTCAAGAGATTTTCCAGAGGCCGGTCCCCTTAACCACATGTATGAAGCAATCATTAATGCCAGCACTTTTAAAGTGAAACAAATTAATAACCAAGGACCAACAACTTACCTTTTCACGCATTTGTTGTGACACTAAGCTCCTCCTTTGGCGGAAGTTTAGTGCAGAAGCCATGCTTTCTGAGATAGACTATAAACAAAGAACAATGGACCGTTAGGAAGAATAAGGCTTGTATTCGTCGGGTTAACTAGTAGCCATTGTATCCTTTCGCAGGCTTATTCCTCAATCGCTTAATCTAAGGAAAGTCTGTATGTTCCTCCTGTAAGGAGACTATCATGCTATCCTGAAATCAACAACTATACTCACGTCTACCTCAGAAACAAATTTGAGATAGCTTAGCGGTTAAGGCGCGAAATCACTGACCGGCAGGCCTATCGTTCGAACCCAAACCCTAGACTTAAACAAACGGCAGTAGCTCAACCCTTGTGCTTCGTTTGGAAAAAGTGGCGACTAGACACCATAAGGGTGTTACGGCTAAACGATTCATTGTATTTTTCAACTTAAAAAAGTTTCTTACAGGCTTTCTTCAGAAGGTCAAGTGGATACAGAATGTTCGTAAGCTCATTTGAAAACCTATAACCATTGTCCGGGAGAAGTTGAACATACTAATGAGTCCTTCTTCTCGAACGCAGCATTTTTTCTTCCTCATATGAATTTCTTTACGGCACTTACGCACTGTGATCATCAGTCGTGAAACACTACGCGAAGATGATTAAACCATGAAACACGCCTACCAAGGAGTTAGCGATGTGCTGTATCCCGACGGATGTAAATTATGTGACTCCAGCCATATTCTAGCCTTCTTCAACTGTCTGCCAGTCAATCAAAGTGAGCCAGCTGCACCTAACTGCATGTAATCTAGCCCTCACTTTCGTGGACATTCTGCGGTTCTGTTCCGCATGAAGAGATTACACCTCCAACCAGCAAGATTGCAGTGTATGGTCTGTAAGCATATCGGAAAGGCTGCATGTTTCACAGGTCGAGTGTCAAGTAAGGTGTGGAACACAGAGTAACATATCGACTGCTCTCAACTGGTTCAATGTGCTTTGACTACCCAAACGAATTCGAATCTAGAGTACTATCTCTGAAAACTTATAAACGTTGACTAAACGTTAACGTTGCAGAGCAGGATATCTACTCCGTGCAGAGAAGAATACCCGACCTGAGAAGCACACCCTTAATGCAAATCCCTTACTCTTCATTTTGCACAGTGTTGACCACTCTTTGTTGTTTATAGTAAAACGTCTGTGTCACGTTTGATAGCCTCATTGCAGCTGAGATACAAGTGAAGGTAGAGTCTATCCGAACCATTTTTCCTCCAATATAAGACCAAATTTGGTTTAAAGCTCAGTTTTCGAAGAGAATATTAGATCTGCTGTAGAAATCCGGTAATGCGACCGTAAAATGCCCATGTTCAAACCCAGAAGCGGATTCTTCAGGGGTCAATCACGTTAGGGTATTTTTTGCATGTCCACTTTAGTGGAACTGAGGCGTCGATTAGGTGAATGGAATATGGATTTTGACAAGGATGTTACTTAGAATGAGGTCGGAACAAGAAAGGGGACAAAAATTAGGAGGCTGGGTAATGCAAACAGTTTGCACCAGATCGACAAATGAAAACTATGATTAAAAGTGGGGATAATCAGGCAAGACTGGATTGAAATATATTTGAAGTGTATTCTTCAAGTAGTGCGCTGGCTCTTCGCCAAGGCCGCTTTGGGACCCACTGAATATCTGGGTAACTATTGTTAACTCCTACGAGGAACAACTGAACATCAACCTGGCGACTTTGGAAATTGACTTTCTGTCTATGCAGAATCGCCGACAACCGCTTCTTTTACACAGCACCGGCACAAAGCAACTGTGAAGTGAGATCACTGTTGCACAGAAGTCAGCCACCATAATATAAGTAGCTCACAGACTACGAATACATTGAATGATAATATACTCAAACAAACTTTTATTCTTGGATCCTCCATGAATTGCAAAAAACGACATAATATATATTAGCTACATATTCAAGACAAGCACGAAAAAGTTGTGAGATACTGGCAAGTGTGAGCAGGTTTCCACTTGTGTATGAATCAAGCGCGAGTGTGTGTGCATGTGTGCATGAAATGCACCGATTGGCTGATCTAGCAGCCCATCGAACCGATCGTGGTTTGAAGAGGCGGTAACAGAGTCACAAGCCCTGGCCAGTGTACTGATATCCACAGATGACCCCAACTACTGTCAGCACATCCAAAAATGGAATCGCTTCAGTTTCTCGAGGGATTCAGAAAATCGTGTGGTGAAAACACGAAAACTGCTGTAGTGGAATTCAATAAGCTTTCGAGACCTGCCTGGAAGAAAAGCGATTTAAACATCTTTTTTGATATTATTCCACCTACCTCATTATCTGCATCCAGCTGCCATACATTGTCGTCTTGGAATTTCAATTTCTTCTCAGTTTCCGGTGCACCATCTACTGCCTGTTCATCCTCACTGTCTCCCTCTATTTCGGCAACCTTATCACTTTGTTTCTATAGGTCATGGACATGAAAAGAACGTGTTAACAGAATACTGTATCGAAGGAAACAGCGGTCACTTTTTTGGTAAATGAGCTGACTACTGAAAGCATATTACAAACTAGGAATGGTTAGATCACATATCGTAAAAATGCTACCGCACAACGCACTCAGCGTGAGCATGAAGTGTAATACGACAAGTAATACGGTACGTAAGCCTGAATATCAGCTGCTCAGTGGGGAATGTATAAGTATTAACATTGGTAGGAAAAGCTATGACAAATGCTGATCACAAATACGACAAATGACTAGCCAATCCAGCCAAACTAGCATATTACAGAGTCACAGTAAGCGCGCATTGATTAGTTTGTAAGAGGACGGCAAAACGCGAAACACGACTGATCCGTGTTTATCAGCGCATTGTATGGCGAGCCGATTCACGTAAAGATTCGCACTTGTGTGTCATAGTTTTGGCAAAGTTCCTTTTTCATACTGATGCAAATGTCATCCAAAGAGAATACCACTGCGCTCCCGTTCGGTCGTCCGTTAATGAACCATTGTTCATTCATCATTGTCTGACTAGTTCTGACTAGTCTTTAATGTACCTAATGTGCCTAATGACAGCAAGTCAGACATATGGCTTTTAAGTAAAAACCTGCGGGACTCACCTCGCAAATTACATGTTCCATTTTCCAAATGCTAGGTACATGTTAGTTCTGGAGGAGTTATCGCTCTCAAGACTACTCAAAAACTGCTTTCAAACTGAGGGCCAGAAATATGGCAAAATACGGACCACTTTCTTCCAGGTTGTGTTCTGCTGTTTAAACTACTTCCCGTGTCAGAGATAAGCTTAGTTTCCAGCGTACCGGTGTTTACTGCGGTATATGTTGGCAAATATGTATTTCAGGTTATTCTAAAAGAACTATTAAAGACGTTACTTGGATTATCTTCGCTGTTTTACAAATGTGCCACACGAGTTTACCTCCGTTTCCACACAAGCAGTTTGTTTGTTTTTTTCTCGATAGGACTTTCCCTATTCTGTTACATACGTCCCCTTGCACGCTTTCACTGCAACAAGGATTGGGATTCGAGATCATGCCACGACGAATAGCTACGAACCCCAAATGCAGTTATCAAAATTCCAAAATATTCTGGTGAAATGAAACGCGCATATGGGTTTTCAAACATAAGATCATCTAAACGTTATTACACACCCAATAATTAACATACTTGATTGCTTAACATGGTTGCGTATAGGCCATTCTTTGCCACCAGTTCATCATGGTTGCCTGATTCCCAAATAACTCCATTCTTCAACACCAAAATCAAATCCGCATTGCGAATGGTGGAGAGTCTGTGAGCGACAACCACACATGTACGCCCAGTTGAGGCCCTTTCAAGCGCCTCTTGGACAATCCTTTCGGATCGTGTGTCTAATGCCGAGGTTGCCTCATCCAGTAACAACAACTTTGGTTTACTAATCAGAGCACGTGCAATGGCGATGCGCTGTTTTTGTCCTCCAGACATTCCACCCCCACGCTCTGCAAGCTTTGTTTCATAACCCTGTGAAGATTTAGAACATGTTAACTGGGATAAGGGACATTAGATTAGGAAATCTTCCGAACAGCAAAATTAGCATTTTGGCAAGCGTGATGACAGAGAATACAAGGAAAGACTCAAGGAAGGAGGCATGCTTATTAGCAGAATCACCCTTTGAATTACAGAATTGTCTAAAGCTTTCTGAACAGAAAGCTAATACATAACCCAATGTAATGAAGAAAACTCAGTGCAACATCACTCAGTTTTGTGGTGTTAATTTGCGCATAAAATATTTCACCGGATGTTGTTTGTCCTTTGACTTAGAATGATAAATTTATCGGTGTGTGGGAAATCCACGAGTCCTGCTCGTTGGAATAACTGGCAAGTTCATTTGGGAGGTGTTACTTGAACGACCTGGGTTCATTGCTTCATAGGGATTAGAAACCGATTAAAAACCACATTGTTAGCCAAAGGACAACTACCTACAGATAGCAGTATGGTAAATATGCTCAGAAATGTAGTGGGATATGAAATTTCGATCATAAGCCACTTTGCATGAATAAAGAACTTTCAAGAAGAGGGATTTTAAATGCCTCGGAAATGTTAAGATCAATGCATTCTTAGATGATGGACGCATACGGGATGCTGCCGTTCCACCTAGATGTTGATCTCTCAACACTGTAATTGGTAGTGGTTTAACCCACCAGAGAGTTGCAAATTGTGACAAATACAGCGATAACACTATTTGACAACTACCTTTTACTGATAGCATTTTCTCACAGGTTACTTCATGTGCCCTCTTAAGACCGACCGTGGGTTCCCCTTGCTCTTTATTTCATTTTATGATCGATGCAGAGATGTCTTCTAGGATTTTATTAGAAATCGCTTTCAGGTTCAGGCGTACCTTGGTTCAAGGACGACTCGCATCACACATTCTGAGGAGGGCCAGACGGTCATCACGCACCAACTACTCAAAATGTTCAGTATACCTTTGTATCATAAGAATTCACTATAAATATAGGACAACAAATATTAAGGATCACTTTTCGGCTTTACTTTCAATACATCGGTTGAGAGCGCTTGACTTTGTTGCTGCCTCCCGGGTATACCGTCCATTAATTTAGCCAAGTTCCGGGACAAAAAAGTGATCCTGTTTGCACTAAATCACTGTGATGAGCTTATATCTGTCATTAGAGATCTACATTTTATCACAGTCATTTATTCCTTATCACTGCTGGGTATAAGTTTAGTAAACACTTCACTTGGAAGACACTCACATTAGGCAGCTGCAGGATGAAGTCATGTGCGTTTGCCGCCTTCGCGGCCTCTTCAATTTCCTCCTGTGTTGCATCCATTTTACCCAGGCGAATATTCTCACTCACTGTGCCTTCGAACAAAATTGGCTCTTGCTGAACACATCCCATCTGTGCTCGAAAGGCCTTCAAGTCCAGTTGACGAATGTCAGTGCCTTCGACTTTGATCTGCCGATAAAGAGGTTCATAAAAATGTGACAGTATTAAACGCATTCATAAAATTTTTACAGAAAGAACGGCTGAATTCGGTTGATTCTGTCAAACGGGATGTTAATCCAATGAGCACATTTGTTCATTGGGAACATATGACTAGCTTAGCTCAACCATACTGGCATGGCTTAAGATCACATCTAGTGGGACACTTCCCAAATCGTCACCTGTAATATTGTTGAGAGAGTTGAGAGTATGACCTGTGATGTATAATCCGCGGAGTCGTCCACAATAGTTGAAGGCCAAATGGTTTGTCACAATGACAACTTAAGCACACTAAAATATCTAGGTTCTGGGGGAAACATTGTAATTGAAAAATGGTGAATGAGGATCCCGTGATACAACCCTGTGGATTCTAACCAAAAGACTATTTTTACGTCAAATTCTAACCCGAACTAACAGATACAATAATCCCTTAATGAAATTAATAAACAAACGCAAGAGCTTCACGACGAGACCTAGATGGAGCATGGTGCACAACACTTAATGTGATAGAAAAGTGACGAAATAAAGCCAAAGTGTTTATCATTTTCTTCAAGATGGCTCTGAAAAATCTTCTGAACACAGTACCTGTGTGTCGAAGCCGGTTGACATCAGAAGAGAAAGTGAACATGTATGCGGTGACTGCTAAAACAGAAAAAAATTATACCAGCTGCGATGATGCCCCCAGATCCAACGAACCTAACACTGTCAAAGATATGCCGCACGAGAACAAGCACTTAGCAGCTATCAGAGAAAAACACTCGGGGCAGCAACCCCAAAAGAAGAATCTTTCTACCGTCCATGAAGACTGTCTACCCTAGGCAGAACGAACGAATTTGTGTGGGTTTTTTTGCAATCCCTTAATGTGGCACAAAAACCTGGCACATATATGAATGATGAAAATAACAGTACTACTGAATATGTTGCGGACATCACAATGCCTCCAACACGGGAGAGATCAGTAAACACCAGAAAATGTGCGCCGCATAGATGTGCTAGTTTTGCACCCTCAAGTCAAGGCTAGAGGGGAATATAGTCATTATTCTACGCACTCTGACAGATAAGTATGCAGCCCTGTTTGATCTGGCTCATTCAACTCAAAGGATATTGTTCACACACGCCTGTTTGACCCAGAAGTTTAGAACAGATCCCATCGTGGTAAGCAAAAAATATACCTAGGAGGTTGCCGTTTGCTACCGAGTTGATGATAATCTGCACCTGGAGATCCAACGAGTGAACACATCTTTCCTAAACCTTGCATGCGCCTATTCGACTTGGTCCGTCAGGCAGTCAGCTTAACAAATACCGCGTAGCATCACCAACTTCCTCCCCCAAATGTGCTCCATTATGTACGACAGACCATCGTCCCAGAGGCGTTTAGTGGGTGGGCGACTCAGGTTTTTGCCAGCAGGAGACTGACGTCTATCATACTCTAAAACTGCTTCTCCAAAGGTGTAAACAAACAACTCCCGAAAAATGATCACGTACAGACTAACCACCTCCTTTGGAGGATGAATCCAAGTGTTAGAAGGAAACTCCTGTATATAAGGCGAGTGTTCCCCAAGAAGGGGAAACTGTCAAACATGTCACAGGTAAACCATATTCGATTGTAAAGTGAGTAATAGTGACGTTTTCGTGAATGGGCGTGTGATCAATAACTACTTGCCAGTGAGGTGAAAAAACGAAACGGTCATAAAGTTTGCGACTACACGCCACTAGGCTTCTGTCAAGAAAAACTGATGTATTTGATATCGGAAAGCTACAAAAGGAACTGTGTATTTGTGCAGACTAAGGTGTCCTCAGCATAAAGAAGTGAATCAGATGTGCAATGAGATTTGGTTGTGTTACCATTAAATTAGAGCCGTGTGTTCGCATCCTTAAGGTTAGGGTATGAGTGTTACTTAATCAACTTAGCTGAATGATTCTTCTCATGAGAATGGCATCAAAAAAGACGAAGACAACTGATGATCAGATATGACATTGTGCATTCAGACATAACCGGTACGTCAGTGATTTTGGTCCCTTAAAGTCCGTTGCCATGTGTTCAAAATATGCGTCTTCTTGTGGCTTCACTGTCTACCAGAAAGAGTATAATTTCGTGAGATGACGAATCTGAAGTAACTGGAATTATAATACTACACTTATATAGAAAACAAGATTTCCTACCATGATTGGACTGGCAGTAACATTCCTGGGATAAAATCTAATTGCAATTGTCTGTCTTGCTTAGTGCACTTTGTACTTGATGGAAAAATGCGGACCTGTCCTGAGAAAAACTTGAAGTCCGGTTAAGTGATTCTCATATGATGGGCGAATTTGCTGCCCACCACTGACTTGTATTCGACCAAGGGACATTCTTATTTACAAATCACTCATTCTTGGCAAATTTGTTCTTCTGGAGCGCTTCAGTTGGTCAGGCCGATAACATTCAACCATCGCTCTCTGTTCGCGCTCCTGATCAACTGACCCGAAAGTGCATAGGTGAGTATTTGGTCATAAGTCAGCTTCACGCGAAATGAGCACTCCGTAAAGGTATGCGATTTTTTCTGTTTAGTTCGGTGAACCACCGTTTTGAAGGTGTCAACATGATGAGAGCTCGGTAGAAAAGAAGGCCGGCAGGTGTAACCTGTTAGATCTGAAGCAGGCCGAAGAAAGCATAGCTTGCACTAGTGGTGTTCTCGGAGTCTTTGATGCCAACCTTGACGCTAAATAATCCACAGGTATCACATGCCTTTATCAAGCCAATCTCCTATTCATAACGTTGACGAATACCCATTTAGAAGGTATCACTGACTCATAAAAATACATTTTAATACTGATACTGACTGACTATAGCAACCAAGCAGGCAATAGTTGAAGCTACTGGTTGCGTATGTGTGCGTGTGTCACACCTATGCAAGATAATCCGTTGCCAAATAATACTGTGCATCAAGTTCAAAATGACTGATAAATATCATCTGCTTTTAAGTCATACGGATTTTAGTATGGTCGATAAAGTTTCAACCGATATTAAGTTTCAACCGCCCCAGCTATCCTTATTGTGACCATCAGAAAGCTAAGCTCAACGGTGTTTGTCTTTCTCGTAAAATCTTTAGATTTTGAACCTTTCTTGGGACTGCAGATGATTGACAGCAATGCATGACATTAGGTCATGCACCGCTTTTTAGTCTCGATCGAGGTGCATCAGCATAGCTCTTCAGTATGACAAAAGCCACGTATTGTGTTACAGCTTGGAAACAACGTTTAATTGAATGCAGTAATGCTTGTGATATGCACTGCTGATTACTTAAACTCTAATTCTCGAAACTTACAACACCCGATGTCGGATCGTAGAATCTCAGTAGGAGTTGAATAATCGTGCTTTTGCCAGAACCACTTGGACCAACAAGTGCCACAGTTTTCCCGCTCTCCAGACTGAGGTTGAACTTTTTGAGAATCTACAAGCAAAGTCGAAGGGGAATCCGTGCATCGGAAAATGAAGGGCGAAAAATATATACGAAACAGTTGGTTGGGGGACCACCTTCACATTTTTTACCGCTGGCACATATGGTAATGGAGTGACATGAACTCAGCTGGAATTTCAACACTGCACCGCACCGTCTACTGCCGTGGTATTAGGTAAGAAGTAGGAATCAGAAACAGGGTCACTACAGAGGACCTGTGGATCTCGGATAAGGGCCAAGGAATAAATGTAGCCTGACCGTCGCATCTCAGGAAGAGAAAAGAGGGTTAGTGTGTGGCGCAGTTGTCCTGTGAAAGCAGCATTTACATCCAGTTTTTGGACCCCCAGCCCAGTGAATGAGTAACTTTGTAACTGAAGGCCAACCCTTCCAACAAGCATCTTGCAAAAACCACACATCTGGAACTCATTGTTTTTGATTTCTTCTGGATTGAAAGAGATGCTCGGTTGTCCTTGCAGGCGGCTGTACGTCTGCTCTACCACTGCACGAGCTACCACTGTAACGGTCGATACTACTGATGAAGCATGCGAGGCCACGAAGACCTTTTTCCTTTGAGGATTCCAAATAGGTAATCCATTAGTTGTGGGTGTTGGGATACGCGTTCGGTTTTGGCAGCATATCAGATTGGCGGCAAACGAACTAACCTCTACACAAACCTTCAACCATCGGATGGCTTTAACTTGCATTTATTCTGGGTGAATATCAAAAAATATGTGTTTTCTTAGGTGCCTGGAAGACAGTAGTGGTTCCCTGCCCCATGGAATTTACGCATATAAAAAGGTGTTCTTGCATCTTCATCAATATTCGCTCTCAAATTTCTCAAAGCAAAACGTAATTTAAACCGATCCGCAAACAGTCTAACTAATTTATCTACAAGTGAAGTGCACAGCATTACTGCACACAAATTTCAAAAAACACTATGATCTGAGCAGTCTTGGCATGTGGTGTACTTCATCACTAAATCTGAGAACTGGTGCCGTAGAACAGAAGAACTTCCTGCCATACCGAAATCCCGAAATATGACTAAGATCCATTAGGGATTCTCACCTGAATGTCTGGACGTCTGGGATAGGAAAAGTCGATGTCAGTAAACGTGATGTTCCCAACGAAGTTCGGCAACTTCAATCCCGGTTTGTCCTTGTCAATTGGAGGGTCCTTTAATGAATACCGAGGAAGGGATAGGTTTCAGAACAAAGGTAAGCGATAAATTGGTCACGTATGTTAGCTGTACAACAACGGAGAGATCGCCCAATTTTGACAAGATTCAAAGTTCAACTTTCTCACTTTTTGGGGTCTCGAATAAATCTGAGATCTCTGTGAATGAATTCTGGGTGTCGGAAATGTGTCAGAATATTGTTCCGAAGTGTGGCATATTTAAAATCCCAGGACGCATATGAAGTACAAAGTCAGTAGGCCCAAACAATCAAAAGTTAACGACGATGGATAACGAAGTAAGGATTAAGCTGAGGCTTTATCGGAAAAATTAGTTACACTTTGTTTAACATTACCCTACGAAAATTGACTTCTCTGTTAGCCATAAAGTGATTAACGAGACATGGATGGATTTATATTTAAGGACGAATGATGAATTGGTTGAAAAAATTAACTCCAGCATGCAAAAAGGAAATAGCGTGTGTGTATAGTACAAGTGGAGGGACACATTTTTGCACAGATAAAATTCAATTGCAGGGAACATGAAGATTGTCAGAAGTTGGAAAGGTAAAGAGGGAATGATATTTGGGAATACAAGTGGTAGTTAGAATAGGTGAGGAAGAAAATTGTGTTCGGTGATCCGGACTGAAAATTCACATGGGTGTTAAAAGAGGCATAGGCTGGTCGGTCGAAATGGCAGTATAAAAAATGGGGGGGGCGAGATAGCCCAAGTGGTTAGAGCGCGAATTTACCGACCGGAAGGTCCGTGGTTCGAACCCGACATTTGGCACTCGACTTCCCCTGTCTAGGTAGCCGAAGTGGTTAAAAAGAGGGATGGGCCCCGTCCATGCGACAACAAACGACCTGCAGATCATTGGTGAACAAACTGTATTCAGTGATGCACACAAGTTTTCGAAGGATACCATCTAGAGGTGAAGGAGCAGGAGGAACACCAATGGCAATATTTCATACGGGGGTCTACGTGGGAGAAATTAGCCATTCATACGGTCTAAGTTCACGAAAAATTGCCGTTGTCACTCAGTAGAATGAATTACAAAAATTAAAGTCAGTGACGGTAGAGGATATATTGTTCTTCGAGGTTATGTAGTTATCTATCCCTCCGATAGTAAACTACCTTGCTGGTTGGCTTCTGGTCTATCTTAAAACTCGACAGATTATGACTTCGCTCAACGAAATTAAGTATCCAGAGCAAAATGTTATCTAACAGTAAATGCAACGGTTGCCTTCCAGACATTCCTGATAAGGTGACTTCTCGAAAGGTCCGAAGTGCTTTGCAAATGATTGGACGGCAGAATGCACCCTTCCTGGCTCGATAACTTACAGCGTTTGTCACTTCACTATAAGGCATTTGAATATCTAGTGATTCCCATTCTAATTATGTTCTTTCCGGTCAGGTCTGTCACATTTCGGACCAGTATTGTGCAATATTTTCTCCGTTTATCCGATTGGCCTGTCAGTAAAGAAGTCAACGACTGTGACATAATCGCCCTTATTGAAAATATCCCGCATACAAGACACCACACGATGTATATGCCGAACAAATCAACAGTTTGGCTTTCTCAAAAGATGTATAAAATGAATAACCTAGTAGCTGTAACGACCAGCTGATACTTATTCCCAACCAGGAGTGATTTGAACAGTTATGAATCACCCTACACTAACTGGAATGACGAAGAGTAAGAGTACATCTCAGTGGTCTGATCAGAACCCGTAGTCACCCGCCACCGTCAGGACACTATGACTATCACCGGCCGCAAAAACAGGCCGGGCAAGCTAGCCTCAAACGAGAATTGGGTTCACAGCTCTATGGTACTAATTTCTCAAGCGTAAGCAACAGACCTCAGTGGTCCACGGTCATAGCGTCAACAAGTGCACAAGTCTGTCACTGACCGGCACCCTGGTGTCAACGTTCGCAAGCCAAACAACGGCGAGCGGAATCTTGACTCGTAGTTTGGGTTGCGGTCGCCCCCTCATCCGCCGTGCGATCGCACGAACGAGCACATTCGCACACAGACACACACAAGTGTCGGATGGGACGGCAAGGTGGGTGGCGGGTACAGATAAAACAGATGTATGCTGTAACGACCAGCTGATACTTATTCCCAACCAGGAGTGATTTGAACAGTTATGAATCACCCTACACTAACTGGAATGACGAAGAGTAAGAGTACATCTCAGTGGTCTGATCAGAACCCGTAGTCACCCGCCACCGTCAGGACACTATGACTATCACCGGCCGCAAAAACAGGCCGGGCAAGCTAGCCTCAAACGAGAATTGGGTTCACAGCTCTATGGTACTAATTTCTCAAGCGTAAGCAACAGACCTCAGTGGTCCACGGTCATAGCGTCAAAAAGTGCACAAGTCTGTCACTGACCGGCACCCTGGTGTCAACGTTCGCAAGCCAAACAACGGCGAGCGGAATCTTGACTCGTAGTTTGGGTTGCGGTCGCCCCCTCATCCGCCGTGCGATCGCACGAACGAGCACATTCGCACACAGACACACACAAGTGTCGGATGGGACGGCAAGGTGGGTGGCGGGTACAGATAAGCAAAACAGATGTATGTCGAAAGTACATAGGCGGAGTTAGCTCATGATATCACGAGGTCATGTTAGATTCAATACTATGGTACAGTGTCCAACTCCACTGATTCGCTAAGAAGTTAAAAGCAAATGAGGAGTTGCTGATGGGCGGACGAAATGACAGTGTTCCGTGTCATGATAGTTTGGTACATCCAGTCAAGGAGCGACCATCGGAATATTTCAAAGTATGAAATTGATGGAGCGAAACTAAACTACTGAGTACATCGTAGCCGGGTAGCACTGAGAATCACCAGATTTTACGGTAGTGACATTCAAGTCCGTATTGAGAAAATCTGAACTTTTATCCATTGACGGAAATTTCGGCTCTTCAACAAGTTGTCTAGCACGACTAATAAAGAGTCGCCCTTATGGCACTTCTTAACTGCAAACTTTGAGTTGTTTTTTTGGCTTGCGTGAGTAATATCTACTGTTTTGGCCAACGCAATTGACTGCAATACATATCTGGTAAGCTGTAATCCTACTGGTGTAGTTATTTAGCTTTTGAGAACATTCCCCGGCAGACGCCATCATTCTAAACCTAAATTCAAAATTCCCCCTGAGGATTATCTCTTGATTGCTGGAACAAAAGAATGGGAATTCGAGGTCGGTCAAACGCCAGCAACAGGACTTCTGTTCAGGCCTCGCTAATTCCTTCTACTTTAGAAAATACTGTACCAAGAACTGAGAATCGAACTCACACAAAGCAATTGGAATTGGTGTGTTGGAGATAATCTTGATAGTAACAAGCTTTCCATTGACATGGTTAAAACGCCGGATAGAAAACGATACCAAGTTGCTACAAAACGAACGAAAGCAACTTATGTATAACCGATGTGGTGGAGCGAAAGGTTCTCGTCGATTTGTAAGAAAAATAAAAATTCGGGACTGGGTAGTTTTGGAAATTCTATCTCACTAAGAATCCTGCTGTACAAATGAGGGGTAGTGGGTACATTTGGAAACCTGGTACTCGTCATAAGGGCAAATTTCCCGTGAGAGACTGTCGGATGTGATCGAGACTTGATCGAGACTTTGTCAAAATAGTACATTGAACGGTGGTATTTCGGCAAACTTGAATGCACTCGACAGAGGTATTCGGCAATTCGGAAGGGGGGGGGTAAGCTGAACGATTGGAAAGTAGGCAGAGAGCAGCCAAGACAGAATATTGGCACGCCAGAGAGAGAAGGATGAGTGCGGACGCTAATACTGTGAGCATAGTTGAGTGCAACCAGTTTTTGATTCACGGAAGTGCAGAATATTTTTTCCTCAATGGTCCATTTAATTAAAAATCCACTGCTGTATAGACCAGAACGGAATGATTACCATACTGAAATCAATGACACCAAGGTACAATCTTCTTACACCCATGAATGGAAATTCTCGTATTGCTGAGCTTTTAGGTCTCGGGTCTGTATCTTGCCATTCTTGAATCTTGTGACTAAGACTACTGCGCTGTCACCTCCGTTCGTTGAAATCCCTATACGCCCCTGAAAAGTTGCCATTTTGTAATCAAAGCGCAGAATCCAGACGCCTGGATGCTTTCGCAGCTCTAAACTGATTGGAAGTTCTTGACTATTCCATTTTCACTGACACCAGAAATCAAACATCAGATACCTCTATGAATTTCACCTTTGCCGTCAGTAATCATAGTTCAGTAAAGCGAAAAAATGATTTGGATTTGCATCATTACATGAATGATGCTTTGTATATCCGTTGATAACCAATTCATCTGAGACTAAACATGAAGTTGAATTTTAAATATATCAGGTAGCCAGCTGGTGTGACTGTGGGACAACAGATTGGTGCATAGCAGAATGTAGACATATGGTAGAAGGCTTCACACCGATGATCTTTTCATGTGCCTAATTTTACTGTCTCAGTGAAGCTTATATGCTTTCGATACAGCCACGTCTGGGAGCCCATTGAATGTTGGCATAGTGTTTGGTCACAATTGTCTATCCCTTGATTCCTAATCCGTTTACGCAAGCCCCAAGTTTGACTCCAAATCGTGTGCGCGCAAGCCATTCTTTTCACGGAGACACGTTCAGGATAGCCAAAAGTCAAGTGTTCTGGTCACGGCGTCCCGGTAACTCCACCTTGAAACTCTCCATATTTTCTTGATGGCGTAAATAAGCTTTAACAAAAACATGTTTTGCTGCCAAATCAATATCACCTATTCGTACCTAGCATACTGATAAAGTATGCCATCCATACATCTGGCACTTACGCGTTCAATCGTTCCAAATACCACCTGAGCAGCGGATCGGGCATTGACGAAAAACTGGAAACACGGTAGTGCGTTACCCAGATATATGCTTCCCATGATAACATTGATGAAGACCTGGAATCGAAAACAGAAAGAAAAACAGTCCGTAATGAATCATCATTCAAAAAACAACCCTGAACTAGTTGTCGCCAAAATACATATGTGAATGGTGTAAATCCAGAAAGGTCAACGGGCTTCGGTGAGGCAAATTCAACAAGATGAAATCAACTAACAGGCAGGCAAAACTGACAGAGCTTAGGACCCATCAAGTGGGTAGTGGAAAGTGACCGAAAACAGTCGGATACAAGAATAATCCCAAGTAATTTCTTTGGATACTGGTAGCTCGGGTGCGTTCATTGGTAATCGATTGGGTGGCTAGTGATCAGATCCGTTGTCAAGCACCAACAGCCACCAGATCATTTAACGGCTATGCTGGGTGCCTAGGGGTGCCAGCATCTAAACATGGAAATCAGACATCTAGAAGACACCGACGTCTTCTACCAGAAGATATACCACACCTATTTTCTACCGGATAAAGTGTTATCAAACTTACCTACACTTTATTAAATAGGCCACCTCTGTATAAGTCTATAACAAAGCTTTCGAAAGCAGAGATCCCAATACATGAGATACCTATAATGCTGCTCTGTTTTCCAATAAAAAACCTTAGGTTAAGTATAAAAAATGATTCCCTAACGCGTTTAGCAATAAAACGTTTTCCTCAAGCATATGCATCGTCCAATTTATCGATGTTACGGACCTCGAGTTCCTATTGGTTGTGCGAAATCGGTACTCTGAGTTAAGCAAGTTCGTTATCGAATAGCCCATCCACTAGAGCATATCTTTATAGTAAACCCTCCTGACTTTTCACTTGTGTGCTACTTGACACCTCCAAAGCGAATAAAATTCAGTGCTTGAAGTGCTAGATAGAGAAACCAGTTCAGCACTCGCATCTAGACTTTCAAATCAGAGTAATTATATTTCCAGTAACGGGATCGCGGCAACAGATTCGTCCTTACTGATGTCGAACAAAAGCTGTCACCTCGGAGATTAGCCCATTGGAGAGTTAAACAGTGAGCGTTTTGCTCTACATTTTTATACACTACAATAAACTCTTCATCGCCATTCTATAGACAACTGAAGAAAGTTGATTATTTTCTCTATTGGCATCAGTCGAGACCAACTTCCCATTTTCAAACTTCAATCTAACATTGAGAACTAATGCGTCTCACAAAGGATCTAGGAGTACCGATTCATATTTTTATCAATTCGGTTCATCTTTTCTGACACACGAAGTCAGCTGTTCTATGCCAAATGTTGAAAGGAGGAAAGCTTCTCGCTAAGAAATTACTTATTATCAAACATCAACTAAGCAGTTCCAAATCATTAGAGAGAAAAGTAAACATCTCATATGCACATAGTCTTTAAAAACTGAACATCCTAACACATCTTCTTGAGCTTTCTTGCATATTCATTGACTATTACACAGTGGGAAGCGTGGCTGGTTGTGGATGGCGTCAGTGTGTCAGTAACGAGGCGATTAGAAAACGGGTATTTGGTTGTGCTGCAGGCACCTCAATCCGGGAAAACATCCAGCATCATCGAATGCGGTGGCGCGGTCATGTGCTACGCATGCCGAAACACCGTCTACCAAGACGAGTGTTGTTCTCCGTGCCTCCTTCAGGATGGCGCAAACCGCGAGGTGGACAGCACATGATTTGGCAGAAAAGCTTGAAAGAGATCACGAAGAGTTTGGGTGTTGTTGGTGTTGTACGCTTCCCAAGATGGGGTCCCCGAGACCTCGTCTGTGCTTGGCTGGAGACGTTGCAAGAAATGGCGGCTAATCGATGTCAGTGGCATTCTTGCTGTCAGTTTCTTTCCAGATTGTCTGACTGAGCGGTTGGAGGTATAGGCACCTCAGGATGATGATGATGATGATGATGATGATGATGATGATGATGATGATGATGATGATGATGATGATGATGATGATGATGATGATGATTACACAGTGGTAAACGGACACTGCAAAATGGCTCCGGAATTTCTGCAATACACTTCACCTTCCCTTAGATGCGGCACGGAGCTTGGCCAGTAACCACAGACTACTCGCATGGTTCATCAGTGGTATCCATCGCTACACTAGTAGACCAGCGACCGACCATCCTTGATATCAGTCTCTGTGAACGGCGAAACCAGAATCATAGGGGATATTCCAAGTTTCCTCAACTCGACGAAATCTTCGCTTTGACAAGCATCAGATTTCGCTGAGCTATTTTGACTGTTTCGCACTGACCTTGTTAGCGGCCATAGTTGCATGGTTGCGAAGTTGTGTTCCCCCGTAATCCGGCATATAATTTTTAGTGTCGTGGGAATCTACATACGAATGATAGTGGTTAATTTCATCATTCATATCAAGTTGGTTGGTTTTGACAAAGGATTGGCTCTGACCACTACTGCAATTTCTTTGAGCTACCTTCTGGGCAAGCAGATCGTTTGGAAACCTTGTAGCTGTTTACCAAGCGACCTAAGTTGCTCACCTTGGTTGACACCGTTTTTTTAGGAGCTAAGAAAGCTGTAAAATGCTGCAGTGATTGGCTAGCCTGTTGGTGAGAATGTTGCGTCAGTTTGGCCAACTACTAATATGTTGTCCAGCGGTATACACTTCGAACTGTATCACAGAGTGAGTAAACCATAGATGAGTCATCAGAATTACTTACTAGAACGACACTTCCAGCGTCGGTCTCATTTTCATTGATAAGCTTGATTCCGTACCAAAATATGAGAGCCGCAGAGCAGTAGACGGAAAATGTAATAGATCCACCAACTGGATAATGACGTAAAAGGAAGGAAAGACCAAATTAAAAAATCAAATTGACAAGGATCTTGGAAATGTGTGCAATCGTTTGCTTTACAAAACTGACGGTACGGTTAGCTAAGCTAAGGTTCCCAGTGGAACGTACATTTTGACGGAATGCTATCATCTGGAAACCTGTTCTAGATTTTAGTCAGCGGTGATAGCCTGAGAGCTTACAGTGGGTCTGTTAGCTCTCTGTGCAGTTCGTAATCATCTGCCAACTGACTATTGGTTTCTTTGGGCTTTTTCTTACTTACAATTCAGATGGACCCATCGGTACTGTAGCGCATCGGCCAGCTAGAGTGCACCCCTATATTGATAACTTGTTTGGTTCAATAAAGAGAGGGAACATGTTTCTGGCTATCCCCTGATACAAGAATAGACAAGAAATGCGAAACATGGGCTCTGGAAATTAACCCCTCTCAATCCCGGAACGCAGGCTTGTCACAGAATGTCAAACACAACCACAGTCACATCAATCTTAACGGCCTTCGGGTGAACGTGTCGGGCTAGAACCGTACTCACAGGCAACTAACCTAAACAACTTAGATCACCAGAGAAGCGCAAGTGAGTCGCCCATTTTGATTTGCCCAATATCTATCTGATATCTACCAAAAGAATATCCGCTCCGACTTTTGACCAAAACCTGCCCGACTGTGCTGTCACACCACGAGATGATAGCCCTAGTACCAGTCCGGCTGTTTTGCCGCTTTACAATCCACTGTAACCCAGATGGTGCGGCACTGGATATTCATCAGGGAGAATTATGTTTTGGGAGGTGGGATGTCCCGGTAGAGCTGGGAGAGATGATGGTTGAAGCTTATTATCATGCCACTGTACTTAGGCCGCCTGTAGGCTTAAGACAATCTCTGAATGGCGATCTTTTTATTTTGGGTTCACATCGTACGAGCAACCGAAACGGTTTTACCTAGGCGTTTTTGCGTTCTAAGCTCAGAATATCAAATAACTGCATATTCCAAATCCCCGAGCGTTTACTGTGCGGGCAATCACCAGCCATCGACCGATTCACTGTTCACTATAACTATGAGAATATTATCCGTGGCAAGTTGAACGGGTACCGCCGTTTCACTCAGCTTAAAATGTTGAAGCTTAGAGACAGCTCACAGAAGTAGCCTTGGATAAAGCAGGATAAAGTTCTTTGGGTTTTGGATCTCGCACGCTTATAGAGATATTTTTTCGGTTGCCGATAGATAATCGGGTTCAGTACGCAACTCAAAGTATTAACAAGGAAACGTTATGCAAGCGGCCAACCAGTATTTAGGTTTCTTAGGAGTTGAATTTATCGATTTATCAATGTCGTCCATGGTCGTCCGATTAATAAATGACCGTTAAACAGAAATTCTGATCAAATGTACGTCACTTTTAGTTGCTACTTGATTATAAACCAGCCAAGTTCACCGGAAAGCTCGAGAGAAGGCAGAGATAGGAGCCAGTCTAACTGATGAGCTTCGAAAATGAGGGATGCTTGGGTGACTTTTCCGCCTATGGGCAGTTATCTTGTACGTTATCCCTACGGAAGCACGAGTCGGTTTTTGTGCACCTCATTTAGTGGAGTATTATTATAGACAACATACACACCGGTACATCTAAGTCTCACCGGTCAACTAGCTTTCATTTTATGAAAGGTGTTCCAGTCGATATGCATCCAATTTGGTATTCACATAGAGAGGAATATTCGTGAAAATTCAAAGAGTATGCCTCCATGATTTGCCCAAACAATGTAACTATATGGTCATGCTTACTACGGCTAATAGGAAATTCATCGTTCATGATGAAACTTGAGTTGATCTGTAAGCAGAAAAGCATAGCCGATGGATTCAGTTGGTTTTCCCGTTAGTAACACTCTAGTCTGCAGATGGGTGCTTATTTTCACCAGACTGGTTTGGTTTCAACCTCAAAAAGTACTCATAAATACCAGAACAAGTCTCAATCAATTGGAAGTAATTGGAAGTAAAATAAATATTGCGGCGCCTAGCTTTGAGTAACCATTGGGGTAGTGTCGTTTCATGAAAAGATATCTGGATGTCTTGAATATTATTTCAACCAAAAAATGATGCGGCATTTATGCAACACATTCAGTCTGAAGAGTCGTCCAGTCGAGTCTCTGGAAATCGGAAGCATTTGAGCATGATCTAAAGCACTGTGCTGACTGAGAAACTCTTAGACACCAAAATCCGCGGCCCACGCGGCTTTTTGATCAAACCTAATCATCAGTGTCCGTGTTTGGATGCACTTGGCTTTATCGTTACAACTTTTGATAGGATTTCTGTGTTTTCACTGTTCCAGTAGATCGTAAAGTAGAAAACCAGCTTGAGAGACGGGTCTGGATAGTGGGTACGAGGCAAAAACTGATATGGTTGTACATACGTTCCGTTGGACAGAAGGGTCTGCAACTGGTATTTATATGAAAGTCATAATTAAGTGGAACAGGTAAAGAATTAAGGAAGTTTAGACAAGTCAGAATTAGGATGGAATCACCTACCCTGCTCTATGTAGTCAAAGATCAAAAACGTCTAAGAAAAGTAGATCAGACGCCACTTACAAAGTGAAAGGCAAGTGTACTAGGAGACTTTTTTTCGTCATTGTGTTGATGACCACATCAAAATGGACCAGAGACTCTGACTTCCGTCTGTCAGGAATGGGATTCTATATTAGAAAGATGTGATCCTATCTAAGTTTTTTAACTAAAGTTTAACTCATGTTCCGGTAAATGGCCTTCGTAGTAAAGTATTAATAAATCATGCCAGAAACCTTTGCTTTCCCGATTAGCATGACTAAAGACCGATTGTTATCGCCTAGCGATTCAAGTTTTTTTAGATCGGAGGAGCTGAGTAGCCATTAAAATTGTGACCTACCAGTGTGCACAATAAGCAGGTTTAGGTGGTTCTCGAAAGCCACCCAAATTTTCATTTGAGTCCTCAAACAAGAAACCGCATAACTTGTGGGATCACTTCAAGTTTCGGTCTCTGGAAAGCTTATTTGGGGCGGTACGTAGTTTGGCTTTGTCCGATTCCCACGAGTTACAGAGGTATTGGTCAGCTAAAAGCCTGCTCTACAGAAGAATCACTATTAAGTAACATCCTGAACGCTTCATTGGTATTCATTCTGTTGGCACAGGACAATAAAAGTGTAGAAACATCACAAACAAGAGATTCAGCTGGGTTCCAGATGAGTCTGTCGCAAAACCAAATTTGTTGGCAAATGAGTGTAGTTTGCTAATGAAATATCAAATTTAAAAACGAGAAATAATATCCAGAACCATATGAGACGCTTACAATGCTGAGAAACTGGTTTTTATTCAAGCTGCAGGGACACCTATTCTATAAGAGTGACGAAGTAGTTTATATGCTTTCCTCTAACCTTTCAATTGCTGCCAAAGAGACTAACTTGGATGCCAAACCTAGGTGCATATTGCGCAATATGAAAAATTTCTCCAAGACATCGTAGGTCAAACCGCGACCCTGTGTCATCTACCGCCATGATCGAGCCGCAACATGATGACCAATGAATCGAATAATTTGTTCACTGTTTGATAGGCAACAAGAGGCTGAAACTCCTGATCACCACTGAGGCTTTGCCTGTCAAACCTCATTAGTCATTACTGTGTGCACAAAAAGCTTGAAATAATGTATTTGGTTTGCGCAGTCCTGATAATGTGATACACGCACCCAGACGCACGTGATTCTCCGTGAAACTCAATCTCCACCTTTATTTGTGAGCATGCATTACGTCTAGTAAATGGAGACGGTAAAAAAATGTCAGCATCTGGCTACATATTTTCAACTCGTATTGATAAAACGAATATCATCAACAGCACAAGTGAAAGAATAGGCGTTGACACCAATAATTTGCTCTTAGTCATATAAAGAGTAGTGTGTGAACTGTATCCTCATTATCACCAGTCTTCAACGGCGGTGAATTTCCTCTGTAACAAACCAAGTCAATCTTTGTCACGTGACGTAAACCGCCTGACGCTCATCGATAAATGTGTGGTTTGGTGATTCTTATCTCATATTTGAAAGTCGAATTGATTTTACATGGGGATAATGACTCATCTACAAATTACTCCTGTACAATATTCCGTTTCCGAAACATTCAACAATAATAAATGGATGTTACACTACTCATTTGTGAACAAAGCGCGTCAAATGTGATTTACGATCCTCTCACTCACAGAGAAGGAACTAGTGAATAACCTACAGAGTGATCCAATTCCTTACAATGCTATTTCCCTGCCGGTTATTAGGCCTTTATTTTGTCATTTGTTGACATCCTCTATGCTGTAAGCCGGAAATCACGCCAAAAAATCGCCTGTTTTCTGGGCACACACTTTCCATGGATCACTCTGCCCCTATTATTCAGGATGCACAGTGCCAACCTTTTCTCAAGTGTCAAATTTTCATGGGACTTTCCATAAGGAAGAACAATTTGTTGTAGTAGCTTTAGCCAAGAATTCGTGCTGCTTTCTGGGCTTCTTTTAGATACTTAGAACTCAGGTAAGTTCGTTTAGAACGACAAGCTCAAAAAGACGAAATTGCTGACTAGTCGTGCATTGGTTGCCATGCATGTACCTGAGAATTTTTGCTGGTAGATGAAGTATATCCCGCTCGATTCCAGGATGGTTTAAACAAAACACAAAATTAGCGTCAGTCTTCAACGGCGGTGAATTTCCTCTGTAACAAACCAAGTCAATCTTTGTCACGTGACGTAAACCGCCTGACGCTCATCGATAAATGTGTGGTTTGGTGATTCTTATCTCATATTTGAAAGTCGAATTGATTTTACATGGGGATAATGACTCATCTACAAATTACTCCTGTACAATATTCCGTTTCCGAAACATTCAACAATAATAAATGGATGTTACACTACTCATTTGTGAACAAAGCGCGTCAAATGTGATTTACGATCCTCTCACTCACAGAGAAGGAACTAGTGAATAACCTACAGAGTGATCCAATTCCTTACAATGCTATTTCCCTGCCGGTTATTAGGCCTTTATTTTGTCATTTGTTGACATCCTCTATGCTGTAAGCCGGAAATCACGCCAAAAAATCGCCTGTTTTCTGGGCACACACTTTCCATGGATCACTCTGCCCCTATTATTCAGGATGCACAGTGCCAACCTTTTCTCAAGTGTCAAATTTTCATGGGACTTTCCATAAGGAAGAACAATTTGTTGTAGTAGCTTTAGCCAAGAATTCGTGCTGCTTTCTGGGCTTCTTTTAGATACTTAGAACTCAGGTAAGTTCGTTTAGAACGACAAGCTCAAAAAGACGAAATTGCTGACTAGTCGTGCATTGGTTGCCATGCATGTACCTGAGAATTTTTGCTGGTAGATGAAGTATATCCCGCTCGATTCCAGGATGGTTTAAACAAAACACAAAATTAGCGTATATACGCTCATTTGCAAACTAATTTGGTTCTTTCGAGAGACTCACCTGGAACCCAGCTGAATCTCTCGTTTATGACGTTCTCAGGCAACTGAATATGCTGCACCAGGCCGCCTCATGTTTCAGTCGCTACGATGTTTGAAATATCGCGATACATGTATATCTTTGTAATGTACTACTCATAAGGTTGCTGAAAATCCATCGACAGCGCACGATCGGTTGACGGAAACCCGGGAACTGTGCCTGCCTGATGAGCCCCAAGAAGAGCGAAACCGGTCGTGGGCTGTCGATGGATTTCCAGCAACCTTTTGAGTAGCACATTACAAAGAAAACACAAAATTCATATGACGCAAAAACTGGGTAACAAACATTGTTGTTCCAGAATTGGCTCTTAATTAGAGGTCTCATACAAAGCAGGAGAGTTTTTTCGTGACGTGAACGATTAGAAATATATCGAAAAGGCATCACTCATCAGATGGAGTTCCTGCATGTGGAACGACATAATTCAACAAAATCTGATAAAACTCAATCTAGATAGGATAGGGACTCTCGGCAGAAAATCAACTCACCGCCACCCATTGCTGTACTTTTCTTTATCCCAACAGATTCAGCTTTGTACTCGTGTGTAGCGTATCGGTTCAGTTCCTTTTCTTCACCGCCAAATGCAACCACTGTCCGAATCGCAGCCAAAACCTCGCCCGCAATCGAACCGGCACTAGAATAGGCCTGTAATTCTTTCACCGTAAAGTATTTCATTAGAACACCGAACAAGGAGAATGCCACCACAACCAATGGTAACAAGGCACAAGCCACCAGTGTTTGCTTCCAGTTTATTGAAAAGGCAATCACGATACCAGCAACGAATCCAGAAATGTTCTGCGTGAATTCGCTCAGCTTGGGTCCTATGCCTGTTTCGATCTGTTCAGTATTCTGAGATAGCATGCTTATGAGTGCACCTGTGGACTGTGCATCAAACCAGGATACATCTTGCCTCAGGATTGCCTAAAAAGTGAATGGAAGTAACAAACTGTGTTCTAGTGGTCGTATATGAGTAGACAATTAATAACAGACTGGCCAACATCTCGAGAACATCTAAGAGGCACTGTTGGAATAGAAATCATTAGATGTTAACACAAACAATAAAGATGCACTAGTTCTTCGATTTTACTAATTTATGGGATCGGACGATTCCCGATCAATAGTTTGTTAATGCTTATTCAAACACTTAAAATGACCATGGTTGGATCGATCGTTGACTTGGTTTCCCACGGTACTGCGCTAACATTTCAAACACTCAATGTTAATGGGGATAAAAAATCCTTGCTGATTGTTACCCTAAAAGTACAATTTGAAGTGCATCGATAGAAGTTTGATGATCTGATCACTCAAAAGCAAGCCAACCTGAGGCTAACCGCTTGAGTAAGTAAAATCTCTTCAGGTCTGACAACTTTGAAGGCTAATAATAATTGCATTCAGAGAAAAACCCACTGTCTTAAATGAGAAAAATCCTGAGACCCAAGCTCACACAGCTTGAGTGAGACCGAAACAGGTAGGCAGAAGTGCACGGCTATAGGCAATGTGGTTTCTCTCACCTACATCCTTTAACTCCGAGCATCACTTCGCGTTTCTTCTCTTTGAGATGAAGACTTCCGGAAAAGATCAATTAATTTTTTTATTCTTGGTCAAACAAACAAACAAACAAAACAAATGCCTACGACAAACCTGCCAGTATGCGATGGCGGTTTACGTGAGAGGATTGCACTTCTTTGCAGTCACCCAGTTATTGAAGTGGAACACACTCCCAGAAGCTATGATTGTGTTACCAAATACAAATACCGTAAGACCCATCGTGAGCTCCTCATCCACCGCTGGTATGAAACCTCATCAGTTGAGTTTTGAAATCCTGAAAATTGGATGAAAGCCATGAGGAAATTCAACGCGATTGGGTACCAGCAATACAAGTATGTCATCCTGGTGCTAAGTAGCGCTTCAGTTAACAGTTAAACTGGCAGGCATTTTCATTTGCAGTTGCGGTTCCAAAATGTATGAATCTGACAACATAATACGTCTAAATGCACTAAAGTGAGTGAAGACGACTTCAATCAATCATGGTGAGTAGCTGCAGTACTTTAATATCGCCATGGCCGATAATGCGCCAGGCCAACTTGGTTCAAAGAAAAGAGAACACAAATTTAGTGCTCCTTCGTTAGTGAGCATCAACCAGAACAGTTGCCGCAGGACGGAGAGCTAAGCTATTGCAGAAAAAACATTCTGATTGAAACTACTTCAAGCAGCGTAGCAAATTTCGGGAAAAATAGGGCGTTAAAAGTTTTGTCATCGACAGTGTTCACATTCCATGCCAAGCAGCTTTGAGGAGCTATGTAGAAAAGTAACTGTTTGAAAGCTTCTTGATTTTTTTTTTAAAAATAACTCACCCGTTTTTTCCTACGATCGACCTGATCACAATGAGAAATAAAGTTGGTTTAATGGCTATCCCCATAAGTGATCAAAATAGGCCACGTTTTTTGTGAATAGTGATACACCGCTGCCATCTTGCAAGGTTTCGAATTCCAACGGTATTATAAACTTGATTCAGGGTTTTTGGAGACGCCCGTCTCCGGAATTCTCAGGGGATTTTTACCTTGCAACTGTTTACGTAAGGGCTGAACACAACCATTGATTGCACATAGGCAGCGATCTTTTGCTGCATAGGCGATAGAATATGTAGTCGCTTCTGCATGAGGGAGCCCGTAAGATTTTTTTTTAAAATGTCTTCCCCCTTGTTGTAATATTTACAATGTGAAAACACTTTTACAGCTCTGTGTTTGCAAAAACAGCCTACTCATTCTTCACTGAACCTGTCAAATTTGAAGCCAACTAAGCTTTGAATCTGACAGGTTCAGTGAAGAATAAGTAGGCTAGTTTTACAAACACAAAGCGTAACTTAAGTGTAAACGTGGTAGGCATGTAAGCCACAGTGCTTTTGCTTTCCGATGGATATCGTAGTTGACCTGCGCTCGAGGCGATTTATTCATCCACTAGGGTATTATTATTGTCTGTGAAAAGTAGAGCATACAGAATATTCCAAATGTTTGATTGTGTCATGAAAAACGGTTGGAGTGACTGACACCACTGCACGGCCGGAGCGCATACGTCAACCACTCGCCAGCCAGCCAAAATACCACTACCAAAATAACACGCAATGTATCACTTTTTCCGTTGTGTGATGCCGCAACATCAAAAACATGCCCAAAAATACACAGATTATATAACCTATACATTAACATAGATTAACCTGTCAAGACCATATGCACAAGAAGGCTGAGGAAACGCGTGACCAGCAACACGCAAACTTAAAGCTTTTAGATGTAAGATTCGGAAGTGTATGGGCTGAGCAACTTTATGGCGAGCATTAGCAATTGCTCTGGTCAAATCCGGTTGATTAGTTGAGTTACCGTTTTGCTTTCGCTCATCTGTACTTCAATAGCAATAGTGGTGTAGTAATTTACGATATATATTGGATGTTTTGACACAGCTTTTTCCCTGCAAGTGAAGCCATTCTTTGAGGAAAGCTAAATGTTACCGCAAAACCATTTCATCCTTGACCAGAATAATTAAAAGGGAACAGCTAACCCAGAACAACCCATATATAGGTCGAGAAACCCGGTCCGTTATCCACTCACCGCTTCCGTACAAGGCAGTACGGAGCAAACGCGAACCAAAACGGTGTTAACAAATTTAGAGATCTGAAGAGACGCTAAACACTTCACATGATGCACCAATTGGTTTTGTGTGATGTACTAAAGAAGAGTCACCAAATGTAAACCAAGTCCAATGTCGTCTCCGAAACAACAGGGCCAGTCCCGTTAACAGGGAGCATAAAAACGTAATAAATCCTATTTGTCGAACGATAAATCAAATAACGGAGTAACCAGGATTCAATACATTTTATTTATTACAGTCTACTTTGAACTTAAGGGGAATAATAAATAGATAGTTCTTCAAATTTCATTACGTATACTATGAAGCACCACTGTTAACTGGTGTTGTTCCAACAGGAACAACGACCATGATTTGTTTCATGGTTACCGTCTAAGTGTTTAAGGGCTTTGAGGGACATGAAACATGAATTAAAAGAAGGACTTGGAAAATCCTAAATGGCTCCTTTATGTTTCACAGGAATAACCATTTTGTAGATTTAGCCGGTACGCCTAGACCCGGATATTACGGAAAAGGATAACCTGTAATGTTGTGAAGTAGTATCTCATTCCTCGGGAAACACTCAACTGTTTGCGAGCAAGGGAGGAAATGGCTCAACAGACATGGTCTCGGTAGAGTCTTCTCAATTCATACGGTTTAAAAGACTAGAACAGAGGTATTGTGCACCTTAACTGGTTTTTGTGACAGCCGGCGCGATATTATCCCCGCATTCGTTTATTACATTGAGGTAAACGCTACTGTTTTAGCTCTTGTAACTATGTAACTTGATAAGACCCCCATAAAGTATTTTGTCAGCCCGCCATTTTTCATCGTGCGTAGTGAGTTTCAGACTGCTAGGTACGGCTTACTTAAAGGACACGCCCAAGCGAAACGCCTTAATTATTTCATAGCGGTCCATATGCTACTTTAATAGAATTTTTCTTGCATATAAACCTAAGGACCTTGACCAATCAACAGTTTATTTGACTTTTCAGGCACGTTTCACTCGCCCAGAAACCTGATCAATATTCTGCACAGGTATGGTTTATTATATCCAAAGAAACCGTTCAACTAATCTCCACAGAGAACCAACAGCTCCCGTTTGACGATCTAGAAGGCCGACGGTCATTGGTAACTATAACGGTGCCTGGAACCCGTTTTGTCACAACATCAGAACAAATTCGCGATGACCAACCAACTTCGTCATGTTACTTTATCCTGAGCAGCTCCTGAGTTTGTCGTCAAACTATCAACTAGAAAGCATTTCTACTATTTTTGTATCGCACAGTCAAGTTATCAAGTAGAACGCAAAACTGCAGGTACTACAATTATGCGGTGGCGTTAGAGTGAAATGGCAGCAAAGTATAGGTCCTTTTTAGTTTGAGGATCTGAATAGATGGAGAATTCGCCTAATATCCTTTTTATTTTCCGGAAGAATAATGTGATTATTTGTAGGAAGCGGCAAGTGGGTGTTCGAACCCCTTCTAACTTTGAATGCTCGTTGAAAATCACTGACACTTTTATGGGTAGATACAACTTAAGCAAGGTTAAGGCTCCAAGTGACAACCTGGAGGTCTCGAGTTCAAATCTCTCCGTGCGTTCGTTGGATGCGGTTTCTTGATTTTTGCCATGGGTTAACTTAACTCAAAAAAGAAAGCGAAACTGGAAATTACACCAGATACGTGTTCATCCGATGGCCGTGGAAACATGCTGATGATAGAGACAACTCCCTCGGTTGAATTGAGTGGCTCAGGTGGTCCAGTAGACCCGAGTGCGATCTAAACAAAAAACAATATGTTACAGGACCCAAAACAAAGACCAGATATTAGAGCGCGCGCTTCTCAGGTAAACCTGCCAGAAATGTGTGAAGTTGTTTATATTTGCACGTGAGTTTTTCTGATTAATTCAGAATGTCAAGAAAACGTGCATAGTTTCCGCAAAGTCAGTTGTTATTCCTTGGAATTTTGTTACAAAAACCCCAAACCCCCTAGTGATGGGGGAGTTTGAAGCAAAATGACTGAGGGTACTGATGCGACAAGAAGCCGACAGACCAAAGCAAGCCGCAGTGATCAAGAGGGTGGACCGCCCTCCAGCACTTCTAAAATACGGGTAATATTAGAAACCTAGTTTTAAGAGGGCTCGCCGTTTTTAGAGTGCTTTGAGTCAAAGTTTACTTCTGCTGCACTTTTGGTCGTTCTTTTTATATAATTCAGTAGCCCGTGATACCCACCTTATACCTTGTTTTCTGACACGGACAACATTTGTTGCGACTTCTAAGAGGCTAGGACATCTTACATTTATCAACTCTAGAGGGTGTAGTGCGGGAGCTCGAAACAGACTAAGCTTAAAACTTATTCAGTTTGAGCATCCCTCCAGCAATTATTTGCATTTATCAAACACTTAATGAAATGAATGAAACTTATCCACCAGCAAAGAGATGGAGGAGATAGGGAGGTTCACATATGCTTTTCTGGCAGCGCTTTTTAAAGCAAACAGCATCTCATATTCTGTGTAGTAAAGGTTGTTATTTAACGACTTCCTGCTTTTTCATAATAATGAATGCGAATAAAGATTGTCGGATATTGGTTAGACGTTCTTCTTGCTGATCACAGCACAGCTATCCTTGCAATCAAGTTCCAAACATTTATTAAGGGATAAAGGGTCTTGAGCTTGGCGGGATGATACGAGCCAAATTAGGGGGCACCAATTAAGAGTCAGTTGACATAAGATAAAGATTTCTTCAGGAGTCGTTGCTTTGACCAACACTTCTGCAAATTTCTTTGATGATCTCTCATTTAATCCACATGTAGGACACTTAGTGATGCACCTGACTTATAACTACGATCGTCAGTTATCTAAGAGAATCAAGCAGAACAGCTAAAGAATGTCCTGTGCTCATTGCTCAAGTGATCACTTGTGGTTGGCACTGCCAGCCGAATCCTTTAAATTCTGTATATTCGGTTGTAAGCATCAGGCATTCTGGAACAACTTATGCTGGATTATGCTTAATGAGTATTATTCAGTAAGATGTTAACCCACAACTGTAATATCCTTTGATTTCGAACCCTAAGTTGGCTTTCAAAAAGGTCAGAAGTTCTTTTTTGAATCTTCCGGATACTTTGAAGATCTTAAAGCATGCTCCAAGGAGGAAATTTGCAAATCCCGTAATATTTCTATGTATGATGAAACCTAGATTGTGACGGTCGATCATCGTGCTAACAACCAGGGTGCAAGTCAAAAGATGTATCAAGGGATTTTGTAATCAGTTGTCAGGCTTTTTCAAATGATCCATTTGGATAATCAAGTGACCCTAAATCGTCAGTTCTTTGAATCTAGAAGCATTTAGAAAGATCTCCTACCATGAGCGTGCTCTTATGATATTTTGCAGCGTTGTCGGGATTCCTGTAGAATCAAAAAGAGCCAGCAACTGAAAAATGTAAAAGAAACCTATTAAACCGTGATGCAGGATGCAGCCAATGCTTTGGTGTATAACCCATCATAGCCAACAGCTTATATGGGCACTCAGCCTTCTGCTTCCTAAAATTCAATCAAATGACTGGCGGTGGCATTTTGATGGCCCTGAAGTTCCTGAAAATAATGCTATATTTTTGAAGCCAGAGAAAAACCTCACTTGGAGACCATCAAATATACCTAATTTTTATAGTATGCTTTGCGAAATAGCAATTATAGGCATCCACATTTCGCTCGGATCAGGTGAAGTTCACCAACATCAACTCAAGAACCTCACAGAGTGTGTCCTTGGACCACTAACTGACTGTTCTGGAAGACTTCTAACAAATGTAAACTCGGAATATTTATACGGCTTTTAATATGGATAAAATCTTCCTCATTATATATTCATCAGTCCTACCTAGGTGAAATTTTGAAGAGGTTGACAAAATACTGCACGGGAATGTGCTCTGGGTTGAAATTCAGGTGATGAAGCAGAATTGATATCAAATATGAAGGCTTTGATTTAAAAGCAAACCATTTTTGGGAGGAAATCATAACTAAGCGTGAAAAAATCGTCAGTCATTTCCATGTCATTTTCCGATGGCTTTACTAGATCATTCCAAGAAGCACTACCTTAAGGCTTTTAGTTACGGTCAAGTCCATACAGACCAACACAAAAACAGAGCCTAGGTAATTAGCATCACCGCTGGACACATTCTAGGCAAAGGAATAAACAATTCTGATTACACTGGGCTTCATGTATGGACAGTTCTTGGACCTGTGTTCTCCAAGATATGTCCGAGTAAATAATCAATCTGTGGTTAGATTTCCTGCTTTGATGTTTGTTCATGTAAATTTCTTCGTGGATGTTGGAAGTATAAAGTCATTTCAGATGCTTATTGGTGAATACTATGGCTGGTATATCGCCTTTCACGCAGACATAAAAAATGCCGAGTGATTGTTTGGTCATTTTTGCTCCCCTGGCATATGTCACACTAATGGTCATCCGTAAAGGAAAACAGGCTGCAGGAAGATCCAGTGGTTTTTGTGTCTTCTGCTTTTAAATGGATGTAAGAATGCAAACAAGATATCCATAAGCTTCAGACTTATCTATTTCATTTGATATTTTGCCCAATCTATTCCAGAACTTCGAGCCTTATAGGAAAATCACGGTAGATTACTGGTGAAACTTTGTTAGCCGGCGGATTTAGAGTTTTTGAACCGAATTTAGGATGCCAAAACAAGCTTACAGAAAGGGTTATGAACCCACCATCGTTTTTAAAACACAAAATACCCTGATATACTGAAACAATGGAGAATTTCTTGCCTCACAATTATCATTTGGAGAACACTGATTTCTAGAAGCTAAGAACACCATACAGAAGAGCTTAATGAAGGGTAGAAGAGGTGTTTTTCAGTGCTTAGAGCCCTCTCCTTGCCTGGTTTTATGGCAGCTAGGCAATGGGTTCCGAAAACGGTACGTTGCCGCCCACGACGGTAATATAGTATGTTGACGAGTATGATAATTATGATGGCCATAATGGTAATATCGATAGTAATAGTGAACATGGTAGACAATACGTGAGTGCCGTAAAGGTGGAAGCTAGCGTTTTTCTGCGTTTATCTCTGTTTGATAAGCCAATCGAACAACACCAGTATTATGAGCAAGGGAAACTTCGCTTCATCCCTCCATCATACTGCCATTACGGGCTAGCCTGTCGAATAAACTTTCCAGAAGATTGATGGCTGTAAAAAGACGGCTTACTGAAGCGTATGTGCGGATCTTAGCAAGAAGATAACTAGTTCTCAACTTTCACATGTACTGTCCTTCAGCAATAAAACAACCTTCAGAAGTGAACAAGGGATTAACTGCTACCCAGCACAAGGACGGATTAACCGGGTTTGTACGGATCTAGTTTGCTTACTTGTCAGAACGTTTTTACAACTACTTTATTAAGATGGGGCTTTGCGCAGCAATTTTACATTGCACAAAGACACTTGTTCAACCAAAATATCACTAGTTTAGACGATTTTATTAGGGAACCTATAAATTAATTGCATCAAGAGGCACGTGGATAAGAAGCTTTTCTGTAATACCCTTATGTGGATAAGAAGCGTAAACTTTACTCGAGCAATTGTAGAAATAAATTGAAACATAGTACAGCAGTGATGAAACTTAGTGAACGAAACCTACCCTGAAATATAGTAGCCTAATTCGCCTGAGTTGACGTTTCGCTGCAATCTCGATCACCGCCGTCTGCGTAAATGCTGCAGCCAGTACTATAGTCCCCAAGATTGCAAACCATATTATATTAGGATTGACATCTTTTGCGGAGAACGGTCGATTTGGGTCCGGTTGGGAGAAAACGTTAACCAGTTGCCGAAAAACAAGTATGTTAGAAGGTCCAGAAATGCCAACCCCAACGGCAAGTAGAAGTCCAATAACTAAGTATGTTTTCTCGCGCCAATCCGAATATCTGAACTAATACAGCATGAGAAATTTCAGGAGTATCAAAATAGAAGCTCACCAGCCCGAAATAACGAACTTTTGGGTAAACGCTATTTTAAAAAAGGTGAGAATATTGAAATTGCTCATTAGTGAACCCACTATTCATTGCCTTCGGTTGCACTGCCACCCTTCTTATCTTTGACATCTCCCTTCCCGCGACGCCTCATTTGTCACTTAAACGTGTGCTGTCAAATGACCTTTCAATGTGCACCGGGTTAGTGCAGACCAATTAGTTCAGCGGAAAACAACACTGAGGGTTTGTATTCACATTGTACTCGATATGGGCTGATATTCAGAATAAAGAAACGGTTGTTATAACCCTCTCCTGACAGTCAAACACTGAATGGTGAAAGAAGAGGACCCCCTAACCAATTGCCAGGTTGCTTGAAGGAATTTGTCATTATATATTCCATGTACTAGCCAAGCAAAAGCCGTAAATTAGAGAGAGGGAAGGGTGAGACAATTGGTATTATGGAATTGGCAACGTTGAAAACCTTCGGGCTCATACCGCGAGCAGGAAATTCAATCCTAGACCGGGTACCTTGTTGAAAAAACATTTTGAGAAAGTGAATTTCGCAGTCCGGTTCCCGATTCTTTTATTTCAAGACGATGAAGGTGAAGCAGTTGTCCCGTACCCCACAGGCAATTCGACTGTGCGAGAGTTTTACGGACTGGCCTCTTTAGTTGGTATCACGGGTATGCGTGAAACTACGCTGTTTGTTGAACCGAGATTGCCCGTATGTGAGTCGTGGACAAAATCGAATTCGTCTGGACTGCGCTGTAAACACCTTGAGACATGAATAGCAGATTCGTAGAGGTGGCCAGCCTCTGAAACTTCCCAGAGGAGCTCATCTTATTTGTTCCAGGGAGGTCAATATCTGAATAGAGGGCACACCGATGGGTGAATAACGTGACGTTGCCCTTGTTGTGAAGGCCAAGCGCTACATCAATTTCGCTCAGTCGATCAGTCATTTGGTAGAACACAAGAAAGCCGTTATCCCTTATAGCCTCCGTCACACAATGACCCTCGATACAACAGACCAGACAAATTTACAGTTGTTCCCTTCACAGCGGCAACACAATGATCGGTATGGATGAAGTTTGCAGACACGGCAAACCTTTCCATTGTATTTGCGCCATAAACCTTCCACATAACCGATATCTTCGTGGAGGGTGATGCCAAATAGAGCGGCCGTTCTCGAAGGATCTTAAACAAGTACACACTGTAATCTATGGTGATAGTGCCGAGAGCTTAATAAACACAAAAACCAAGCTCTCTTTGTAGAAAAAGCTCGATGAGCTCACAAATGAGCACCTGAAGTCAATGAATGAATGAATGCCCATTCCTTCAAGGTTATATTGGTGCAGAACTTTTGGAATCCTGCCGAGACACTGGAATCTCTCTATCACACCTTCATCAAAGGTATTCATCCCTGCTTCGTAGGCAGTACGTAGACGGTTTTCTGTGTGCCAGAATCCACATGCGTCACAATATGTTTCCCAGACTATTCTAGTTGTGGGTTGAGGGGATCGTTGAAGGACCAAGAATAGCCTGGTTGAGACCCTTTCTTTTTTACAGTGTACAAAGGGAGCGCCCTGATAATAAAAATGACTTGGTAGACCGCCCCAATACCTGAAACAGCAAGACACATACGACAAATGTCAGAATTCACCATACACCGAGGAGCACAAAAGCGAGCACGGAAAGGTTTCTAGAAACAGACTCGCTAAAATTCAAGTAAGCCAGCTCGCATATACGAGCCCCATTCTTTCAGTTTTGGGATACGTGGTTGCTCTATCGTGTCGCACTGTGCGCCGGTGCGTATATGCCTCATTTTGCAGTCTCCTTCACAATCACTTCGCATTACGGTTCTGAGCAGCCGTTTGGATCGCAAAAATCCCCGCACATGCACATGATTAAATGGCCACAATAAATATCCGGCTAAACGGGCAGTTTACTTGCCACGTCTCAGAAGTCTTCTGGTCCTATTCTGCACTATCTCTGCAGTTTCAAAAACTGCCGAGAACCTCGCTCAGTCCCACAGAAACACGATGGGATATAACATACGAACGCGCAGCTCCGGCTCAGCTCAGAATACGTGACAAGCCGGGGCTGCATGGCCTTCCGCTGAGAGCGCTGTTTGTTCAAACACCCACACTTGATACTTTCGGGAATTTTCCTTGCAGCGTATCTTCAGACAATCCCACGTATGATGTTTTTGACAGACAAAAAGCCAGTTTTACCCGCAGTTTATGGCGCCACTAGGTAAATGAGTCAACCTAGGCGAGTCCAACACCAGCAGAAACAAACAGTAGTGATCCTCTTTGATTTCCTGAATTTAAAGGCCAGACTCAGAACCACCGACGATGAGCGATGCTACTGGAGAGTGGCGAGTATACAAAAGCACCATAGCGCAGCGCAACAAGGCGAGTGCGCTCAGCAGGGCATACCCGTCCATCACACGAGATTTGAACCCTCGTGCACACTACCAGATATGCACTGCGGAAAACCACGCAAGCAGTGAAATGCGAGTTGTGTTATAATAAAATACCCCAGCTGCCAGTTTTTTCTGGTCGAGGAGGGCAAACAAGGCAAGTAAAACAGCTCAAGCAATTTGAACAAGCAAACAGCAGGCGTTGGTAAAGGCAAGTCGCGGTGGATACAAGCAAAACGACAGCCACTAATCCGACGGAGGAAGTGAACTGACATTCGGGGCAAGTGCGCCCTGGCGACTCAGCGTTGGCGTGAGTTACCACAACAAGCAGGAACGTACCGCGAAGTGTTGTGTGAGTGTTTGTTGAGCTGTTGAGTGAATCATCAGGTGGATACCGTACGTAGGCATATTGGTGTATAATGAGTTCTAGTAATGAAGAAAAAAGCTTACTTTGGTTTGGTTTTCGTTAGAGTTGGGCCGAGAGCTGTTAAAACGATCCGGGGTAGGGACTTGACGTGAACTGGATTTAATTTGGTTCAGAAAAACCAAAAACAACCATGCCCGTAACACAACTTATTTGGATCAAGCGAGCGTTTAAGTCCTACAGGGGCTTGAAGCAGGTCAATAGGGTAGGAAGATATGACAACGTGATCTTCTATTGCCCACTAGCTGTATTGTCGCTAAGTTCAAATGCACACTGGATCTGATTCGTAAAGGAGGTCGGGGGTGGTTAGGTATTAATCAAGGCAGCAGCAGTTTCGCAGGCAAGGAAATCGCCCATGAACTGAGAAAAAATATTATGATGCGTGATGTTCCGCAACTGCTCAGGAAGGCTGTTCCAGATGCGGGCGTAGTAAACTGAGAAGAAGTAGTGGCTTAGGATTGCACGAGCTGGATAACACACCAAGAGGTTTCAGCAGTTACGGAACATATGGGGGTGACAAGCTTTTGCTTGACCAAATGAATGAGTGTTGTATGCTTCTAGTTGCTAGTCTATAACTTCGTGTATGAAGAGAGAAAACTGCGGGAAATAAGTTTACGGTTGACCTTACGTTTAGCTCAAATATTTTGGCAATTTTGTTTGGAAGGTGATAGGAGACCGGTACTGAAAACTGGGCCTGCGGATCCTGGCAACATGGAACTGTACCTGCTGTGAAGGGCTGAACGAACAGGAGTATCTAGGCCGAGATCTTTGATCTCCGTCGAATGATTGATAGGATTTCCATTAACTGTGAAGTTATCATCCGGGAGGGAACAGCAGCAGAAAGTTATGTAGGATTTCGGGGAGGAGAAGCTTATGCCAGAGTCAGTGAATCCAGTTGCTTAATCTGGTGAAAAGTAAGGGCCTGTACCTAGGAGACGGATACGTGGTTGCTCTATCGTGTCGCACTGTGCGCCCGTGCGTATGTGCCTCATTTTGCAGTCTCCTTCACAATCACTTCGCATTACGGTTCTGAGCAGCCGTTTGGATCGCAAAAATCCCCGCACATGCACATGATTAAATGGCCACAATAAATATCCGGCTAAACGGGCAGTTTACTTGCCACGTCTCAGAAGTCTTCTGGTCCTATTCTGCACTATCTCTGCAGTTTCAAAAACTGCCGAGAACCTCGCTCAGTCCCACAGAAACACGATGGGATATAACATACGAACGCGCAGCTCCGGCTCAGCTCAGAATACGTGACAAGCCGGGGCTGCATGGCCTTCCGCTGAGAGCGCTGTTTGTTCAAACACCCACACTTGATACTTTCGGGAATTTTCCTTGCAGCGTATCTTCAGACAATCCCACGTATGATGTTTTTGACAGACAAAAAGCCAGTTTTACCCGCAGTTTATGGCGCCACTAGGTAAATGAGTCAACCTAGGCGAGTCCAACACCAGCAGAAACAAACAGTAGTGATCCTCTTTGATTTCCTGAATTTAAAGGCCAGACTCAGAACCACCGACGATGAGCGATGCTACTGGAGAGTGGCGAGTATACAAAAGCACCATAGCGCAGCGCAACAAGGCGAGTGCGCTCAGCAGGGCATACCCGTCCATCACGCGAGATTTGAACCCTCGTGCACACTACCAGATATGCACTGCGGAAAACCACGCAAGCAGTGAAATGCGAGTTGTGTTATAATAAAATACCCCAGCTGCCAGTTTTTTCTGGTCGAGGAGGGCAAACAAGGCAAGTAAAACAGCTCAAGCAATTTGAACAAGCAAACAGCAGGCGTTGGTAAAGGCAAGTCGCGGTGGATACAAGCAAAACGACAGCCACTAATCCGACGGAGGAAGTGAACTGACATTCGGGGCAAGTGCGCCCTGGCGACTCAGCGTTGGCGTGAGTTACCACAACAAGCAGGAACGTACCGCGAAGTGTTGTGTGAGTGTTTGTTGAGCTGTTGAGTGAATCATCAGGTGGATACCGTACGTAGGCATATTGGTGTATAATGAGTTCTAGTAATGAAGAAAAAAGCTTACTTTGGTTTGGTTTTCGTTAGAGTTGGGCCGAGAGCTGTTAAAACGATCCGGGGTAGGGACTTGACGTGAACTGGATTTAATTTGGTTCAGAAAAACCAAAAACAACCATGCCCGTAACACAACTTATTTGGATCAAGCGAGCGTTTAAGTCCTACAGGGGCTTGAAGCAGGTCAATAGGGTAGGAAGATATGACAACGTGATCTTCTATTGCCCACTAGCTGTATTGTCGCTAAGCTCAAATGCACACTGGATCTGATTCGTAAAGGAGGTCGGGGGTGGTTAGGTATTAATCAAGGCAGCAGCAGTTTCGCAGGCAAGGAAATCGCCCATGAACTGAGAAAAAATATTATGATGCGTGATGTTCCGCAACTGCTCAGGAAGGCTGTTCCAGATGCGGGCGTAGTAAACTGAGAAGAAGTAGTGGCTTAGGATTGCACGAGCTGGATAACACACCAAGAGGTTTCAGCAGTTACGGAACATATGGGGGTGACAAGCTTTTGCTTGACCAAATGAATGAGTGTTGTATGCTTCTAGTTGCTAGTCTATAACTTCGTGTATGAAGAGAGAAAACTGCGGGAAATAAGTTTACGGTTGACCTTACGTTTAGCTCAAATATTTTGGCAATTTTGTTTGGAAGGTGATAGGAGACCGGTACTGAAAACTGGGCCTGCGGATCCTGGCAACATGGAACTGTACCTGCTGTGAAGGGCTGAACGAACAGGAGTATCTAGGCCGAGATCTTTGATCTCCGTCGAATGATTGATAGGATTTCCATTAACTGTGAAGTTATCATCCGGGAGGGAACAGCAGCAGAAAGTTATGTAGGATTTCGGGGAGGAGAAGCTTATGCCAGAGTCAGTGAATCCAGTTGCTTAATCTGGTGAAAAGTAAGGGCCTGTACCTAGGAGACGTGTACGCGATTTTTGTATTGTCCGCGAAGAGTAAGAATGGGGTGGGGTATGGCGCCGAAGAAGTCGTTGATGTGCATTAAGGAGAGAATGGGGTCTAGCACGTTTCCTTAAATGACTCCACTTCGATAGTGAGTACGCGATTTTTGTATTGTCCGCGAAGAGTAAGACCACCATGGGGTATGGCGCCGAAGAAGTCGTTGATGTGCATTAAGGAGAGAATGGGGTCTAGCACGTTTCCTTAAATGACTCCACTGGCGATCGATAGTGAGGACGACTGCACGTCCCTGTGTTGCGTTAGTTGCGTCCTATCAGACCGGTAAGGGGACGAACCGCTCGCAAATGTTTTCCCACAACTGCCATATCTCGCTCAATAAAACCTGTTTTAGACCAACGAACAAACTTTTTCCGGCTCCGATAACCTCCGCGATCAATACATTCCAGCAATCCAGGTTCGCCATTGCAAGTTAAGTTTGCCACTCGATGTTTAAAGATAGCATTTACGGTGTTCGTCCGGCCTTATGCACTAGCAGTATCCCACCCCTGAAAACATCCCTCACATCTGAAATATCTTCAACAGTGATATTGGTGGGTCCACCTAGTTTCCCTACGCTTCGAATTTTTCCACCTCTTAATCTATATTTTTGCTTCTTGTCTCTGGGTATTTACCCAGCCGTCCATGGTCACTCATGTTTAGTGACGGCGATCAAGTTTTGGTACTAGTCAGCTGACTTCAGCATTGAATTTGTTGTATATCATGTCCGCTGTTCTAGATTTTGGGTTCCATAACTACGTTGACTTTTCGCGTGATAAGCGTGACTCTGGTTGTACTTTCCTCTCCATAGTCTTAATGTTCGTTGTGATGAACATGAGTGATGCTGTTTTCATTGCTCTATTCATTATTTACTTGTATTAATAAGCCAATACGAAAACATACATGCTCTTGGCACGCCGTTCTTCATTCTGAATATCTGGTTCGTTTGATTACACTGATCTACGTGCTGAAGTCGAATACTACCTTTCGGCACTGTCGTTGGAACAATCCATCATGCCTACCGGAATGAAACCATTGAACGTCAGTTCAACCGTAAAGACCTTCGGGATCATCTGAAACGGTTTGACAAGTCGTGTCTTAAAAAATTGGATGTGGGTGACAACAAACTCACGGAGTATTTCGCACTTTTTTGGCAAGGAGTTATATATATTGATCAACAGTGTCAGACTATTTTGAAAATATTTGATGTTGCGAAGCGCGTAACGAAAACTGATGAAACAGTGCTGGTGAATTACTTTAAATGAATTAATTCAAGGGTGTCGATGGATAACTTATTATAATCTGGAAAAATATCTGTGCCCCAAACCAATCAATACGTTGCTTCGCAGATGGTGATTCCTATTCAACGGTTGGAACATTTGGAAAATTTAATTTTTTGGACAACATTCCACATGTACCTGTCATCACAGACAAGCGAAGGGCTCAAGCTGCGGGAAATCGAAACACTTCACATTGCTCTGTAAATTCAAAAGTGATGCTTCACTTCTGATTCTCATAATAGCCTGAAAGCAACAAATGAAGACATCTCTACCCTTTCTTTACTTATTTTGTCCTAAAGATTCATCACACGCTTTTACAACATTATATCCGCGTCTGTTCAAAGGCACGATTCCATTTTTGACACTAGTAATGTTGAGTCCATTATTCTGCAGTCAGTTCCAACATCATTGCACGTCATTTCATTTCATAGTGCTCGGGATTTACTGGACATTCTGTACTTCTGGTTAATAGTTGTACGGTCTCTGTGAGATAAACCCAGAGTAAATTTATCAATTGTAATTTTTTAGTTTCAACCTCAGGACCATTGAATATTGGACTGATTACAAACTTGCATGACCTTACTAACTCAAAAACTGATTCCCAAGAGTTTTTGAGGCGACAGATTGCACACGAATACCTAAGGTGAACTCAAAGCTAAGGCGTACCACATATTTCACAAATGACGAATTATTCCATTTGGATTATACGGACCTGTCTGTGAGGTGGGAAATACTTTTTGTGAGGAAGAAACCATGACACACGTTAAATCATCAAACTGGGCAACCTAAATAGTTATTATTATAATAATATTTATTATCAACTAGTGGGTAACATACTGTCAGGCATGACCATAGTATTACAGTCAGTATAAGAGCATGACTGATGGGGTTGTGATCAATGGGAATTCTCTGGAAAAGGGACGGCGACGTAAACAGTGTGCAGTAATGCAGTAAAATCAACCACACCGGAGATGGCGTGGGTAGGGATCAAAATTACAAGAGTTCTTTATCTCCTGTGGAGATCATATCAGACGACAAAGCCGCTGGCTATTCGCATAATGAGATTGAGTTCTCGAAATCTGCGGCATTTTCAGACTTGCCACTTCATAGTGTAGAATGTCTATGTGTAATGTATATGCTCCTGTATTATTGAAAATCCTTTACTGTGGCGATTTGTTTAGGTGAACTAAATCTCCAGGAGAATAAACACCGCCGACTTTGAATACGTTACCTGATGATGAAAAATCGCGGATTGTGGAAAAGGTTGACCCACATACAATGAACGTAACTTTCACGTATTTTTCCGCCGGAACAGATGTCCTCAACATTCTAGAATCTAAATGGTCTTTGGAGATGCAAAATATGCGTAGGCGCATTCGTGCAAATAAATTTTGATCGATGATAATTTGCTGCCAGGAAAACTTCCGTAGTGGTCGCTAATTATTTGCTAAACGTCGTGCATGTTGGCTGGCAAATTACATAGTTTTTCATTGTAGGTTCCGAATTATGCTAGAAAGACCTCGAGGTTCATCGATCTTAACCGACTCACACCACTAAAATGCGGCTGGGGGTACGCGATGCCTAACTGACTGGCCACATAGAGCCTACGTCGACAATACCAGACAGTACAAATGCCGTAAAGGATGAAAACGCTACGCCCACAAATTTCTCAACGAAAGCCACTTCCGAAGCCACAGCAGACGAAGTTCAAAGCCGAATTTGAGCCAGTCATTTTCAAAAGAGATCGATTAAAACAAATCGCAAAAAATGACGCCAGATGAGGGTGGTTTACAGTCCACGCATATATGCAAAGAAGTGCAACAGTTTGACGTTAAAGTTTTTGTTTCGCCCGCAGGGGTTTTACAGAAAAATGCATTGTGCCTCTAGCCGCTGATCTGATCGTTAGGATTTAAAGGTGGCGGGCAAATGCAATACGAGTGAGGGCATAACAGAAAGCTTCCTGCCTGGAGCGTGACAAAAAACTTCAAACTCCAGGAAGTGTGGAGCCATAGTAATGGATCTGGACAAGCTGCATAACTGCCACGACATGGCTGACCAATTTGAACTAAAGCCCAAATCAGTCACCGGGGCTTCATGGCCCTGGGCTGTTGGGCGTTTGGCCACGGAAAGCGTAAGTGGGGATGGTGAAGTGGGGTAATATGCAGTACGGACAAATGGTAGTAGGAAACTCAGAATCACATTGTGCAGTAAAACTTGAGTGACTCACTGGTGTTGCTGCTGGAGCAGGGTCGAGTGTAAAAGTTACTTGGGGGAACGAGATTACGCAAACCGCGAAGATTGACTGACTCGGTAAAGAGTACGAATGAAAGTCGCCGAGATCTTTACATCCTACAGAAGGTTCGGCAGATTGCAATGAGAGCCACTCGGTGGTGGCTGGTGACAAATGAAAACTGATTGTGGTTGCCGATAAGGGAACTAGTGGGCGAGAGGGCGCGGTCAAAGTAGGAAGTGAACAATTGGGGGTAAGCTTTCAAACTGGATATCACAGTGTCGTACCGTCATTGCGCAGAAATACTGCGGTTTCTAGGCAGCCCTGTGACGGACGTCGTGATTGAGGTGGTTAGGCTGAGGCGCGCAGTCTTGTGATCAGCGTAATGTTGTGCGTTTTTCGGGGGATTTCTCAGGGTGACCAAAACCAATGTAATATCGCGCGTAGTATTTGTTGTTTTTTTTCGGATCATGGATCCCTTTGTTCGTAATGCAGAGATCAAGTGGAGTGGGCCTTGGCCAAAATGGTTTTTCATGGCGCGTATAACCACGGTTTGAAGCTTGGGAAGATGAAATGAGATGAGATTCTTAAGGTTTGGAGAGTTATATGGCTCATCAAACAGAATACATTTCTTTAGTAGGGAAAAAACTAAAGTCTGCTACAGTTATGGCGGTGACACTAGGTAGGTAAACAAGACAGGATAAGGGTGGATTCGCACTCAGTAGCGTAGTCATCAAAGTCAAGCTAAGGTTGTCAAAATAACTATACTACCTGAGCCAGGGCGGTTCAATGCAGTTAGGCTGAGAGTCGGCGTGGTGGGGTTAACCATACAACTAACGACTGACAAGGGTGTAAATTGTGAGATAGTAGACTATATTTCCTGGAAGTTATTAGTGAGTTTGGCGATACTAGGACAATCTAGGAGGGAACTTGTATGTAAGGGAGAGGACAAATGGTAGTAGGAAACTCAGAATCACATTGTGCAGTAAAACTTGAGTGACTCACTGGTGTTGCTGCTGGAGCAGGGTCGAGTGTAAAAGTTACTTGGGGGAACGAGATTACGCAAACCGCGAAGATTGACTGACTCGGTAAAGAGTACGAATGAAAGTCGCCGAGATCTTTACATCCTACAGAAGGTTCGGCAGATTGCAATGAGAGCCACTCGGTGGTGGCTGGTGACAAATGAAAACTGATTGTGGTTGCCGATAAGGGAACTAGTGGGCGAGAGGGCGCGGTCAAAGTAGGAAGTGAACAATTGGGGGTAAGCTTTCAAACTGGATATCACAGTGTCGTACCGTCATTGCGCAGAAATACTGCGGTTTCTAGGCAGCCCTGTGACGGACGTCGTGATTGAGGTGGTTAGGCTGAGGCGCGCAGTCTTGTGATCAGCGTAATGTTGTGCGTTTTTCGGGGGATTTCTCAGGGTGACCAAAACCAATGTAATATCGCGCGTAGTATTTGTTGTTTTTTTTCGGATCATGGATCCCTTTGTTCGTAATGCAGAGATCAAGTGGAGTGGGCCTTGGCCAAAATGGTTTTTCATGGCGCGTATAACCACGGTTTGAAGCTTGGGAAGATGAAATGAGATGAGATTCTTAAGGTTTGGAGAGTTATATGGCTCATCAAACAGAATACATTTCTTTAGTAGGGAAAAAACTAAAGTCTGCTACAGTTATGGCGGTGACACTAGGTAGGTAAACAAGACAGGATAAGGGTGGATTCGCACTCAGTAGCGTAGTCATCAAAGTCAAGCTAAGGTTGTCAAAATAACTATACTACCTGAGCCAGGGCGGTTCAATGCAGTTAGGCTGAGAGTCGGCGTGGTGGGGTTAACCATACAACTAACGACTGACAAGGGTGTAAATTGTGAGATAGTAGACTATATTTCCTGGAAGTTATTAGTGAGTTTGGCGATACTAGGACAATCTAGGAGGGAACTTGTATGTAAGGGAGATGGCCACCAGTCTCCGAATCACTACTATCAGCCTTAATCGGTGAAGGTGCATGTCGAAGAAGAATTCTGATGCCAGCCTCGCATGCTGATCGTGGAGAGTCTGGAGCCTCACTGTACATCTATGTGTTGTAAGTGTCCGATTCTGAGGGCAGTAAGTTGGTGTGTCCTTTTGTTCGGTTGACGAGGTAGTTTTTGGTGCAGTGTAGCCTCGATGTTGACGAAGGCAGCCAGAACTATGCATGCCGACGGAGGCTATGGGCTTCGCAGATTTTCTTCCGGCTATACCAGGTATTAAGTCTTCCTAATAATTTCGGACAGGCGAAAGGCCAGTTTTTGTTGTTGTTGTTGTTGTTATGTGTGAACAACGCGCGATGTTTGCAGCGGTAAACTTTAAGAGACAATATTTCGAAGTACATCATGATGTTACCGTACTTCTGCAGGACACTAAAGTGCGCCCATCTGGGGGTGATTCTGTCTAAACTCCACCTGCGACGATCGTGCGCGCTCGTGTAGAATCTTCAATTCATTTCATCACGCACACGCTTTTAACATTTTAGTGTGCAGAACGTAATAATGTAGCCCTTAGTGGGAGATGCCACTCGAACTGTTTGCGTCAACCTATTAAACGCAAACAGGACGTACTTAGGCCTCTTCACCTTCATACTGGATACATTGATTGTTTGCTATCGTGACTTCCATGAATGATAAAGTGAGATTTTAATGCAGTCATTGTCCTGATTTGGCCAATTTAATTGAACCTCTGTGTTGACTGATCGCACAGGACAAACGTTACAGGGAATGTCATTTTATTTGAAAGGAGTATACCAGTTAGTTTTTGTTGTTGTTGTTGTTGTTATTGTTGTTGTTGATTACGGAATTGCTGAAACCAGCAGCAACAACCAGAAGGCCGCGAAGCCATTTTTCATTTTTATTTTCCGAATTTAAAGGCCGAGCTCAGAACTACCGGCGATGGGCGATGCACGCGTGCTACTAGAGGGGTAGTTGGTATACTAACGCACCATGGTGCAACGTAAGACAGCGACCCTCCCTGCAGGGTGTACCCATCTACCACACGGTGTTTTCATCCCTCGCGCATGCTACCAGATATGCAAGGTGGAAATCCATCCAAGCAGTCATAAGTGCGGTTTGTACATTGATAAAGTACTCCAGCTACCAGGTTTTTCCGGTCGGGGGAGAGAAGCAATGCCAGGAAAATCAGCTTAGTCAATTTTAACAAGCAAACAGCAAACAGACGCTGGCAGAGGCAATCGTGGAGGAAGCAGTAAAATAACAGTTTCCAATGAAACAGTGGGGACGGAATGTCGATATGCAGGGCAAGTGCACTATGGCTGAACGGCGACCGAGCGTTGTTTTGAGCCAACACGTCAAGCAGAAGCGCACCGCGATGTTGTGTGTGAATGTTTGGTAAACTGTGGAGCAAATAATCATATGGATATGATGTGTATGCATCGGCGAATAGTGTGCTGTAGTGGTGAGAAAAAGCTGACTTTGGTTTCGTTCTTGTCGGTGAGAGTTGGGCCGAGAGCACCAGTCATAATAATAATAATAATAATAATGTCTATTCCCAACTTGTGGGTGGTATGCCGTCTGGCATGATCATGCGTTTACAGTCAGAATGGGGCATTGCTTAGGGATTTGCGGGTAGTGTTGACTGCGCGAAAAGGGGACAATATCACAAACAGTGGGAGGTACTCGATTAAATAATAATAATATGTTTCTCTTGCAACTTGTAGTGAACAATAGGCATGAGGTCCGAGTAATTCAGTGACTC
>NW_008751714.1:684273-704048 GCF_000715545.1 Opisthorchis viverrini
TTATTACATGAGTTGGATATATACCAGGAGAGAAAGTGTGTGCTTGAGAAATAGTCACCAGTCCCCGAAGCACTGCTATCAGCTCTAATCTGTAGGTGGTGCATAGCGATGAAGACCCTGGTGTCTACTATTGTGAGTGGTGAGTAGATGTATTCTCTGTTTGGATGACGGAATGGGCTTTGGTGTGGTGTAGCCTCTGTCCTGGCGAAAGCAGACAACAGCATGAATTGTGCAGTGGAGATGCCAGATCATCTTTGTGAATGATTTCTTTTCCCAGATATGCGTAACTAGTCTTTGGACAATACGGCGTCAGGAACTAACTCTAGGTAAACTACCAACAAAATGGCATCAACCCTATTAGGAATATGGCGGTCCATGGGTGGAATAAGTCATGAAGCAGCCACAGTGAAAACAGTAGCCGTTGTCACTCACCTAGACCAGTTATCGTAACTGATATGCATGCGTCTACTTGCAACACCGACTATGCGGCCTCATCAATGCAAGGTAATCTAATTCAATGGCCAACGTTGGCACTTCATTCTCATGATTGTACTTGTTACCATTCACCTCGACCACTTGTCTTAAACACCATCTCAATATCTATGTGCATTCCCCGTTGATACTGCGTCCGGCACCGATTTACGAAACATTTTTGACTAATCGCGTTTCCACTCATTATATGCCTCGATACACTCGTAATTGGCAGTCGCTCCAGTTTTCCCTTTTTGCAGATCAACGCCACACGGGAGGCTTCTGAAAGGGGAAATGCAATATCAACCAATCTTCGGTAACAGTACAGTTTAAGAGAATTTTGTATGCTTCATAATAATAATTATCGGCGGTCTACAGAAAAACTCGCTTGTAATTAGGCGTCAAATTACTGCAAGGTCTACAGAACACCTGCGCCAAATTGCCGGTCTCCATCTCCAGAGTTGAGCGGGATTACGGGGCACGCTCGGCTGTGTTGTACCGAACAAGATACATATTAAGCATGTTTTCTTAGTTGATGACACCGTTCGTGCGGCGGACCTGCAACTAAAAGATACAAATTCGTTGATACTTGCGCACTCACCTTTTGGGCGCACGTGAAGACCTTCACACAATTTGCAGAGCAGATTCCACCAACGGCAAACGGTTCCACTTACGAGGCGACACGTCATCTTAGAAAACGAATAAGAGCTGACAACCGGTCTACGTAATAATCGGAGTCGGCACTTGACGCGATAGCTGATGCGAGGCTTCCGGACTTCCGATGATGAGGCACCATGCCTCAAAATGTTACTATTACACTCGCATAATTCATCGTTCATTAGGCATCGATAGATAGGCAGCCTGATTAAAATGAACCTGCAAGGTGAATGGCATCGTTCCAAGCGGTAATAACTATACATCAAGTGGCCGTTTTAGCGACAAGCTTGGGGTCTTCCCGGGCAATCGGTATGACGTGTGATAACGCGTATAAAAACATAGGGCTTAACTTGATAACTACAACAAATTCCGCGGCCTTAACCCCGCCTGCAGGGACGTGTGCTACGGCGGTGAAACGCCATTCTAAATAAAAGTAGCGAATTGCTGCATTTCTGAGAGTGTATGCGGACGAAAACTACAAAATGATCAATAATATGTTCTCTCAAAGCAATTTCAAGTGCACTGGATGAGAAAAATATGTACGAGCTAACTCCTCTACAAATTCATTCACCATCTTCAAGGACAACAGATGCTTAGTCATGACCCATTAAAAATATAAATTCTTCGCCCACAGTTGGCCTTGAGTACGTTTAAACAAGTTCCAATATAACTGCGGCCGCATAAGGATATCCTAGGTGTCCGAATAATTTACGTCGTGTTAAAACTTTATGGCAAATTTTCAAACTTCTAGAGCCATGGCTCTACAGAAAGATCGGTTGCGTGTCCAAGGCTCTGCGAGATCAGTTATGCTGCTGATAATCGTCATAAATTTATCTAGAAGATTCACAGCAAATATTCCCGGTGGCTTCAATGACCAGTTACCTATGAAACACTTCAACGGGTTCCCGCCGACTACTACGGACCTTTTCTCACACATTCCAATTATTACTGACGCATACTCACGTTAGCCTTAAGTTTCTCTAACAGCTTCTGCGAGTGATAAAGTAGAACTGAGGAAAGTATTCAGCTATTAACGTGTACCATTTGCCCCGGTCACTTAAAAAAGCACATTTCACTTCCTGAGGAGAGTAAAGGGGAGTGCAAACTTTGTCTTGTTATGATTGAAAAAATTCGGATCGGGGTGCTTTTGAGCCAAGAATCACCGGTTTTCTGGAGACCACTGCAAGATGAGACCCAAAGCGAAGGTTAACCCGTTAAATATCACAGTCTTCCAGCACTAGAGAGATAAACCATAATCCGTCTGTCCACTACATTCAGTTTTTACCAGCCCGAATATGTGTTGATCTGTTTGATAACAAGCCGTCATTATTATGACGGAGGATGCTTGGATCCAGACACAAGGTTGCTAATTTACGCTATGCATATGACCAATAGTCGAATTCTGTCCCGTATTCTTCTCGCACTTGAAAGCGTCCAACGCTCATTCACGAAAAAGCTGTTCTCGTGGTCAAACCCTCTCTCTTACCGCTCCAGCTATCAAACCCCAGGCCTCGATCCACTATAGTTCAGACGGTTTAAGATAAGTCAAACTATCCCACACCGTCTGCTGCACAAAATGCCTTCATAGAAGAGGCTAGACTAAACGTAAACTCAGAACCTCGCTACAGACTCCGAAACTCCTGCAATCTCTTAGTATGTCCCCCAGCCCGCACAAATCTACGCCACTACTTCTTTCTAGTTTATTACGCTCGCATCTGGAACAGCCTTCCTGAGCAGCTGCGAAGCATCACGCATCACCATGCTTTTTCTCAGTCTGTAGACAAATTCCTTACCTGTGAAACTGCTGCCGCCTTACTTAATACTCAACTACCCTCTGACCTCCTCTACGAATCAGGTCCAGTACGCATATGAGTCAAGCGACGTTACAGTTAATAGGCAAGTAAAGGATCTTGTTATCATTTCTTCCCATCCTCTTGACCCGCTTTAAGCTAACCAAGGACTAAATGCCAACTTGATCTAAATATTCAGCGTTACTGGTCTGGTTGTTTTCTTTTTATCTTTTTCCCCGTACAAACTTACACCTCGTACTAGTCTAGTTCCTGCACCGGACTACTCTATAAACTCTGTCTAGCGTCTATTGTTCTCGTCCAAACTCTACTGGCAAAAACCAAATCAAAATTAGCTATTTCTTCCCCAAATCACTGCACGACTTACCTACTAATTCTAATTATGCTGTGTTACTGGCCTGATTGTTTTCTCCTACCCCGCCAACTTTCTCTCCTGGTATATATCCAACTCATGTAATAAACACTCGATAACCAGTTAGCTCAGAATACCATTCCCGCCAGCCCTTACACACCTGATTCCCATGCGACACTTTTGCGCGCTTATATCGGCTTTTACTAGATCTCTTGTAATATAATACCGTATATCAGCGAAACCAGCCCCTGGTCGCTAGCCTACTAAGTAAAATTTATCTACTCCCTACTCCATGTAATCGCTTGTCATCATCCTAGTTGCATCAGACGCCAAGTTTTTCTTTCTATGTATATAAATGCATATTATCCCATTTCATATCCCCTCAAACTCACTATGTTTTGCAAATCTCCTCCCATCCCCTCACCTTCCCAAGCCTTAAACTTCGGAAGTGCCCGCTTTGGACGATCTGGTTAGCTGATCTCCACTCCACCTGGCCTATGATCTACAACTCCGGGATCACCAAACGGACCAAGAAAACCTGCAGTCCCATATCGGCTTCGTTCGAGCTTGTTTCCTCGACCAGGCTGAAATAAATACCGCTGCTCAATGAACTGCATACCCAAGACGAATTATCTCAAATGTTGACGTCCGTCACGGGGCTGTCCAAAAACTGAAGCATGTCAGGCCAATGATGGCACGGCACTGTCATACTCAGTTTGATAGCACACCCGCAACTGTTCCATTCCTCCCCTAAACCGTGCCCTCTTGCCTACTCGTTTCATTGACCCCAATCGACCACCATGACATTCATTCCAACCTATTGGACTACTCGTTCAAATTCAATCACTTCTCTGTCCCCATCAAACTTAACCCCTACACCTGACGTCCCAGCAACAGAGCAACCAGCGAATCTGCTTGTTCTCAGATTGCACCATATGTTTGAGACTAAACTTGCCGTGTTCTCCGAATTCAAATTATCCCATCTCCACCTTCTCTTTTGCTTGTTATGGCCCCGGCCATTTACCCAACCGCCCAAGGTTACTCATGGCCAGCAATGGTTTTGCAGTTTTAGTTCATGTCAGCCAGCGGAGTCACTGAATTACTCGGACCTCATGCCTATTGTTCACTACAAGTTGCAAGAGAAACATATTATTATTATTTAATCGAGTACCTCCCACTGTTTGTGATATTGTCCCCTTTTCGCGCAGTCAACACTACCCGCAAATCCCTAAGCAATGCCCCATTCTGACTGTAAACGCATGATCATGCCAGACGGCATACCACCCACAAGTTGGGAATAAACATTTTTATTATTATTATTAACTTTTTATAGAAGCTGTGACGCATGGGAAAATGTGCTCTGACAAATTTTGATTAAAAAGTCATCCCATTTGTTAATTCTGAGGATCATGGGGCAACCATCGATGACTGATTTTCCTGGGTGGAACCTGCACCCAAAATTATGCCTGTGTTCTTTCGTTCCTGAAGAACACTGAATAATGCCAAAATATACCAAGGTTCGATTTAATGATTTATCTCTCGTGAACCGGTAGCAAAATGCAAATCAGGGATGATGTGTGACCACGAAATTTTGCTCCTTAAACAAACTATGATCGAAGTTTCACTTGCGATTGCTAATAAATTATAACACCTCCCAAAAAAGTCACAATCTCGGAAAACCCAATGATATAATAATAATAATAATAATAATAATAATAATGGTACTAATGGAACTAATTCATGTGCTTCTAGTAAGTGGCCTAGATGTCAATATCTGGTTCTATTTACCAGCATGACAAGAGTGCAAGAGATTGCAATAACGTCTAAATGACCAGGGTGCAAACCTGCAAATACAGCGGTCTTCTGAGTCTTTGGAATGATAAATCCATCTTCAAAGCACAACAAAATGTGCAGCGTAATGCGACACTATAATGCATAAAGCCAACGCCGCAGCTCGGACAAATGGGGGGAAATGCCTTTTGGTACCAACAAAGAGTACCCTCCCGTTTGACTGTCAATGGCTGCATCCGGAAACAATCTGAATTGTTTGAATCAAATCGCATGATGGAATTCTAGTTAGGAAATTGACATGAAAAACCATTTTTGCACCACATATAGGTATACAAATCCACTTTTGCACCATAGCAGCAGATAACTTGCTAGATACTCAGTAGGCTGATCCAAGCCCTATAGGGCACTGTGACCAGTGGCGACGATGAAGTTAGGTCAAATATATTAAAGGAGTTATCTGACAGCCCAATACACCGCAAGTGCTTTTTGTTGAGTTGGAGAGTACCCAACTTTGGCTTTTCGGAGTCGATGGGAGATGTTAATCCCGTCCGTTATGTTGTCCGAAAACTGCTCTAGACCGGTGTGGTGAACATTGACTCTATTCTATTCATTCTGTTTAGTGTATTTTTATATGCCTTTGTTTTACGATGCGATATATAGTACGCCCGCGATATACGAAAATATACGATATTCATTCGTCCATATTCGGACTTCTATACTTCGCGTACATTCGGTAGTTACGATACCTACCGCTATTCCAATTATCACATTTGGCGTCGCGGTCCGGAATTTTTTTCTCTTCATCACAATGTTATCTGAATTGGAATCGCTCAGTGTAAATTCAACTGCACGGGAGGTGGAGGATTATTTGGAACGCTTCAGCATTTGGTGTCTTACCAAATCGGATCTGGATGATAAAAAGAAGACAGCTTATTTCCTGCACTACATTGGGAAGGATGCTTATGCTCTTGTGAAGAATTTATCATTCCCTACGGCGCCGATCGATTGCACATTCGATGTTCTAAAGAAGTTAATTCTCAGTCATTTTAAGCCTATCAATTTTGTGGCCGCAGAACGAGCGAAATTCAATTCGCTTATTCGATCCGAATCTCAGAGTATTCGTGATTTTGTCCTCCAACTGCAAACACAGGCTGCAAAATGTGACTACGGCCAACAACTTGAAAGCCAACTGAGTGATCGCCTCATTGCCGGAATTAATCTTCCAGATCTACAACAAAAGCTCCTAGTACAGACTGATCAACGCTTCATATCGATCAGAAAAATTTGCGAGCAATACCAGGATGTTAAAGAAGTAACCAAATGCAACGAGACCGTTTTATTTAATGCACTAAAGTCGAAAGGGCTGGAAGGTCGCCCACACGGTAAATTTGAAACCAATATGCGTTATCATAACAAAAACAACCAACTGAATTCGAACATTCAAAATCGTCAAATACGCCAACCAAAAAAAGTTCTTGGCAAATGTGCTTCGTGTGGACAGGACCACTCCAGATATACTTGCATACATCGCCAATCAAAATGTTTTTCATGTGGTAAGATTGGGCATATTCAGGATGTATGTAAGTCCAAAAGAGTTTGTAGACTGACTGTCGACTCAAATTCTGATATCAAGCCTTTGACTGATAACATCTCATCCATGTCTTTATCTGTTTTATCGAATTCTATGCATGTGTCGAAGACGCTCATATCAGGCTCTGGTAAAAAGCATAGTTTTATCATTGATACTGGCAGCGTCGAATCCATTATTCCTGAGTCAGATCTTATAGCATTTTATCCTACTGCTGTTTTAAAACCGACACAATTATCTGTTAGAGGTATCACTGGACATGCTTTACCGCTTCTTGGTTCATGTACTATACCAGTCAAAGTTTCCAGTGGTAACTTTGTTGATTGTAATTTTCTTGTATCGAATTCTGGTCCTTCAATAATTGGTCTCAAAGTTTTACGTGCGCTTAACGTTAACATTTCACTACTTACTTCAAATTTCAACGAAACCGAATTGAAACAACTGATCACGAGCTGCTCCAAAGTCACCGGAGGAATGCGCATACCAAAAGTGAAACTCGAGGTTTCTGGTGATCCGATTTTCCTCAAACGACGTATAGTACCTTTTGGTTTGCGTGAACCAGTGCGTCTAGCTCTAGATTCATTGTGCCAAAAAGGTATTCTGACACCTGTCGAGTCTTCCAAATGGGCTACGCCGATTGTTACGCCATTAAAGTCTGATGGTAAAACTGTTAGAATTTGTGGCGATTATCGATTGACACTCAACAAAAGCCTACTTCAACGCTCGTGTGCTACAGAAGAACCTGAAGATGTGTTGTATCGTCTAGCGGGATCAAAAATCTTTTCAAAAATAGACTTGAAGGATGCATACTTGCAGATACCACTTGATGATGCTACTAGTGAATGCACAGTCATCAATACACCATTTGGATTATATCGGTATAATTTCTTGCCATTCGGACTTAATGTCTCTCCTGCTGTATTTCAAGATGTGATTAATTCAATTACTGACGGTCTTGAAGGTGTTGTAACTTATCAAGATGACGTGATAGTTCATGCTGTCGATAAGGTTACGCACGATTCACGCTTGCTTGCATTATTCAAAAGATTTCATGACTTAAATGTTGCCGTTAATTCTTCGAAATGTGCATTTTCTGTTTACAAACTATCATGTTTAGGCTACACTGTTGATGGAAATGGTTTTTCTCCTGATAATGAACGTTTATCGCCTTTAGTCAATGCTCCATCCCCTTCTAATCTGTCCGAACTTCGTTCCATACTTGGTGCATTGCAATATTATTCCCGGTTCATACCTAACTTTTCTCAGAAAGCTTATTGTCTATTTGAACTGTTATCTCTGAAAACATTTTCTTGGATATCTGAGCATGAGAAAACTTTACGTTCTTTACTCAATTATCTTAAATCTGACGCTATTTTGAAACCATTTTCTGCGAAAGATCATTCAACCGTTATAACTGATGCGTCTCCAACTGGATTAGGTGTTATTCTCGAACAAAATGGCCGTCCTGTCATTTGTGCATCCCGTCGACTAACACAAGCCGAACAGGGCTATTCTCAAACACAGCGTGAAGCTCTTGCTGTCTACTGGGGTGTAAGTAGACTACACAAGTATCTTTTTGGTAAACCATTCACGATTGTGACCGATCATGAAGCCTTGAAATTCATATACCATCCTATGAAATCATTGGCTAAGTCATCCGCAGCCATGGTTCAACGTTGGAGCATCGCTCTCAGTTCGTATACATATGACATTATTCATCGTGGTGCTAAATCCATTCAGCACGTCGATTATCTATCCAGAGTTCCAGAAAGTTTATCACAATCTAATGTTTCTGATTGTTTGTTAGTACAACCGCTTCCGATTAAACGAGACGAGCTTGTGCGTGATACCCGAAAATACTTTTCATCCGTTATCTCTGCATTAAGACGAGGATGGACGCACCAAGAACGTCGTCGATTTCCCGCATTTTATGCTCGTCGAGACAGTTTAGCATTGACACCTGATGGATTGTTGTGTTATAACGATCGTGTCGTGATTCCACCAACACACAGAAGTGCCATTTTATCCGATTTGCATTCCGGACATCTAGGCATCGACAAAATGAAGTCTCTTGCCAGACTTACTTGTTGGTGGCCAGAGTTGGATGCAGACATTGCGCGTACGGCTAAGGATTGTATGAACTGTACACACAAAATTCATTCCAAATCATCCAAATGGATTCCTTGGCCATTGTCCTGTGAAACATGGCAACGCATTCATGCAGATTATTGCGGTCCATTTTTGAACAAATATTATGCACTGGTGGTTGTAGATTCCTATTCACGCTGGACGGAAGTATTTCTCACGACATCCCCGAGTTCTGAGTTTACTCAGTATGCTTTGAGGAAACTATTTAGTCGTGAAGGTGTACCAATTGTTTTGGTCACTGATAACGGCTCACACTTCACAGCGAAATCTCTCGAATATTGGTTAAAAGGACTTGGTTGTCGTCATTTATTTACTGCTCCCCGTCATCCACAGTCTAATGGACTCGCTGAAAATTTTGTTCGAACTTTGAAATCTGCCATCAATTCTATTTCCCCTGTTACTTTTCATGATCTTGATCGAGGTATTGATAATTTCTTGATGCAGTACAGGAATGCTGCTCATTCAATTACTGGTAAGAGTCCAGCAGAGCTATTCAAGTCGAGATCCTTACGCACGAACCTGGAATGCATTGGGACTGCCGACGTAACATTTTTCAAGGGTAACGATCTACGTCCATCTACTGGTGTTGTTATTGGGAGGAACGGGAATCGTATGGTCACGGTTCTTGACCTCGAAGATCTCTCAAGTCACAGACGGCATGTTGATCAGGTCGAATTCAATGCTAGAGGTCAGTTTGGCGGCAATACGTCTGTTGCTTCAAACACTAATGACCTTTCTGATTCTCTTACAGATGGTTCTGATGAGCATGAAACAAACACTGAACCTGACAATCCGACATTGAGAAGATCTGAACGTTTAAGGTTCCAACCTATTAGAGACTATAAACACCCGCACGCTCATTCAACGTGTGGTGGATGTGGTGAACATCGACTCCATTCTATTCATTCTGTTTAGTGTATTTTTATATGCCTTTGTTTTACGATGCGATATATAGTACGCCCGCGATATACGAAAATATACCATATTCATTCGTCCATATTCGGACTTCTATACTTCGCGTGCATTCTGCAGTTACGATACCTACCACTATTCCAATTAACACAACCGGTGATACAGAGTAAGTAATGATGAATGAAGTTTGTTTGCCGGAAAATGATTTCGCAACAGCTGAAGAGTGCAGGTAACAAAGCACCGCGCGCAATCCTCATGTTCAGTTACGATACCTACCACTATTCCAATTAACACAACCGGTGATACAGCACCAGTAATGATGAATGAAGTTTGTTTGCCGGAAAATGATTTCGCAACAGCTGAAGAGTGCAGGTAACAAAGCACCGCGCGCAACGTCTCCTCATGTTTGGAGAACCAAGTGAACCTACTGACAGATCTGAATCAAACAAGCAACTTGCATGTCTAGCAAAATTGAGAACAACTCATGTGTAATACTGAAGTGCTCCTAGATCGGAACGCAGTTGTTACAGACCAGCTGGTGGCGGCACATTTGATAAATGAGATGGACAATTTGTATCGTGTTTAAAACCATTTCCATGCACAAGGTAGCAAAAATATAATAACGATGGGAGTATCAGTGTTTACCGGGATGAATAGGTACAATGAACTCAAGAATTCACCTTCGTAAAGGCAAGAGACGCATATCATGGTTAGTTTTGTCAGAAGCGTCTACTATGATATCGTCTTGGCACGTCTCAACTCCACCTAAATCTTTTGGAATATTATTCATAACTTGTCGAAATACAGCTGCTGGAACATCCAGACCAAATGGAAAGAACTATTATCGGAATAATCCGAAAGTTGTGGTACTCACAGTAAAACTACTAGAGGCTGCGTTCAGTGGTATTTGAAGATAGGAATTTATATACCAGTTTTCGAAAACGCACTTAAACCTTATAAACGACGTACCGACTCTTGGGGCTATTCTGTAGTGTACGTGTGTTGTGGTTTACGCCTATTTAACGTCAACCGTTAGTTCTCACTAATTACTGAAGAAGCACTATCGGCCTTTAGTGACTTCAACCTGTCGAAGATTTCCTGGTCCTCCAAAATGGGCCCCGATTGTTACACCGTGCTGCTGGAACAGCTCGGTGTGGAGGGCCTGTCTGAAATTGTACGTAGTCCGACTCGTAGCCTACATACTCTGGACCTAATATTTGTTGATTCCTTTCTTCTATTTTTTGTTGTACAACTCGATTCCCCCTTTTCTGTTACCACCCTTGTTGTTTTTTAACTGAACGTAAACCGTTCTTTGACCTTGTCGTCGGACGTGCCGTTTAAGTTCACACGTGTTTCCGCTAGCTTGTAAACACGTGGCTCCGAGTCGATGTGGACTTTGAGACACGTTAGGAATTAGCAGTTCCTAAACCGGTGTATAGAAGCCGGCATAGTCCCACGATTTGAGGTTTGTAAAGCTTTATCATTTTATTATTGTACTTATAGTACCGCATTTGTAGATAAACCTCCATTTAAAAGAATTCGCTGTTGTGGTTTTGCGCGTAACTCGATGTGGCTCGACAGATTGCTGGAATTAATCTATAATATTCTCTAACGATGGCCATTTGGATACAGCTGCGGTTGGTCCATGCTTCCCAGGAAGTGACCACTGTCTCGTCTCTTGCAACGTAGTCAGATATGACCAAACTGCTCCTCTGAGTCCATCCATGTTTCATCTTCTCTCACCGAATATTTTACAAGCTTTTTCATCCGTTCTGGCATCCCAGAATAGGGCCGACTTCTTCCCGTCGAGAAATACACACCGCGTCAGTGACATCTTTTAGCAAAACCTATTGAATGCTTTTCACCTTTTTTCTCCTACAGAGTGTTTTCACGCCAATAACCCCAGCCACGATAGGTTATTAAAAACCTTGAATGCCGAAATACACCGGGCTAGTATAGAATATCGATATTCTCAGGATTTCTCATTACCAATTCTCAACAAACTGTCTAGTAACCGAGAATCCTTGCGGTTATCTCTCGAACGCCGGGAAGAGAACACCGTCCTCAGATCTCCTTCCCAATCCAAATTACTCGAGCGACTGTTTCGTAGGCGTTGTAACCGAAACAGCCATTCGGTTTCCCGTTTGGGTTCCACAGATAGTGGTTCCATCACTGATCCTGTCAACACAGCAGACCTTCTGAACGCCTACTTCTCCAGCTGCTACTTATCCTCTCTTTCCGACTCCAAACCCACACTCACCGCTGTTTCCCACCAGAGTGTGAAATATTAGGTTAACCACCCAACTCTCAGTAACAAAACGCTCTTCCAGTTCATATTCTTTCCCTTCTTCTAAAGATTAAGGACTCTGTTGTACCAGGATCCGACGACTTCCCACCCCGTATTCTGAAACAAGGCGGCCGAGATTTTGGAATGCTCGTTCCATATATTTTCACCTACTCTATAAACTATTAAGTCGTCTCCTTCCAGTGGAAGGAATCCATAATCCAACCGCAGTTCAAATCCGGATCTAGACATACTCCTTCCTACTATAGAGGAAGCCCCCTCACCTCCTTCCAAATGAGAGCCCTTGGACGTCTAGTCAGAGCTCCGTTAACCAAGTTCCTACTGACAACTAATGCCGTAGATGGCCAGAAGTATGGTTTCATGTCCCAAACATCCGTTAATGACTATCAGCTTCATTTCTTCGAAGCCATCATAGTAGTCTACGATGCTGGATACTCCACTGTCACAGTTTACCTGGATATTCAAGAAGCATTGAACCAGGTCCCCCATGTATCCCCACTGCATAAACTCAGTACCATTGGCATCACTGGAAACTTATTTCAAAAGCTCGCCTCCTACCTATCTGACAGAACTCAAGTAACGCAAACAGGGGACACAATCACCTCCACTACCCAGCACCAGTGAAGTCGTCCGAAGGAAGCGTGCTAGGCCCCATCATCTTCTCACTTTACATCAACGGCGTCTTCGGCGCCGTATCCCATGTTAAAGTCTCCCTTTTTGTGGACGATATAAAACTGCGTACACACTTCTCACATCTACACGAGCCCTTACGTTTCACCAGATTGGGCAACACTTAGACTCGCTTACTCGCTGGTCGAACGACTCCGGCCTAAACTTCTCCTCCACGAAATCCTGCCCGACTTCCCGCCGCTGAACCCTCCCGGCTGATGCTTTCACAATAAATGTAAATCGGATCACGCATTCCAAGGTTATCGAAGATCTTGGCCTCAGATACTCCGGTACGTTTAACTTTTCCCACCAGGTGCAGTACCAGGTTACCCGAGCACCCAGGTTCGGTTTTCCAATACTGCGATTCTTTCGCCTTCCAGACATAATGGTTGCAATTTTACGCTACGCATATGACCAATAGTCGAATTCTGTCCCGTATTCTTCTCGCACTTGAAGCGTCCAACGGCTCATTCACGAAAAAGCTGTTCTCGTGGTCAAACCCTCTCTCTTACCGCTCCAGCTATCAAACCCTAGGCCTCGATCCACTATAGTTCAGACGGTTTAAGATAAGTCAAACTATCCCACACCGTCTGCCGCACAAAAATGCCTTCATAGCAGAGGCTAGACCAAACGTAAACTCACGTCCTCGCTACCGATTCCGTGATTCCTGAAACTGTTTGGTGTTTCACAACTAGTACGCGGGCTTTCTTAAAGGTGGCCTTACTTTAGGAAGAGTTTGCCCCTCAAAACATCAGAAAAAATCTCGGAATTACGACGGTTATTTGCAAGGTCTACAGAACACCTGCGCCAAATTGCCGGTCTCCATCTCCAGAGTTGAGCGGGATTACGGGGCACGCTCGGCTGTGTTGTACCGAACAAGATCCATATCAAAGCATGCTTTCTGAGAATGCTCGAATAAACATTCCGAATGAACACTCTTCTTCGGCACTGGTCCCCATTGAATTTCCCGAAGACTCCGTTTTGAGGTTATGCCTGTTTCCGCCACCAAGTCAGTGTCTAACTTTTTCCGATGACTTGAGGTACTGGGATTCTGTAAAGTAGTTGCTGCCTTAATGATGATAACAGGTTTGTGTTCCACCTTGTAAGGAGCATGCCAACCGAGGTATGCTTTGGTCAAGCCTTCTTCAGTATGGCGGAAATTGCATCAACATATCACTGGGAAATGACTCAATCAACACTTCTGTCGTGGATGGTGGTAATTGGCCAGAAGATATTACAAGGATAGGTACGAAAAAGGAATTAGGTATTTGGTTCGCCTCAAACATGAAAGCCATGAAAAATTGGTTCAAAAAGCATTCGTCGTCCACGAACGATTCAAAGCAGCTTCCTCCGTACTACTGGCATGGGCTTCCATATAATATATAGAGCCTACATCAGTCAAATTTTCGGTGTGCCAACCAATTTGTCTAATCAGAACGTAGGGATACTCTGCTATAAAAATGGTTGCTGGCCTACAATCCGTGGAATAAGAAACGCGTATCCTGACGCTTGACCTTTTCCTCGGGAGTAAAGCCACCTCTAACGAAAACTAATATTCGCTCACGCCTTGTTTGAACGAGGTATGTCCAACTAACCTTCAACCTCGACCCGAATAACACCCGGTTGAAGCATGATAAGAAGGGCTTCAAAATTTCAACGCACACCATTATCCAGCCGTTGTTTTAATTTGGAGTAGGTGGTACGTAAAATAGCCTTCTTACGTTGCTTGTCGAAGATGCATTTTGGTGCCCAATTTGAAATGCTTATGGACGATTTATAATAATAATAGGAGGAATACATACCAGCTTCTGGGGAACATTCCCAGTGAATCCTCTTTCTGGCAGGAATACAGCTTTCCAAACCGGAAACTTGGAATTAAGATCCAATTTTCTCCAGCAGTCCGTGAATGCGACCAGTTCGTTCATTTCCTACGCGACTGTGGATACTGGCGACGGAAACGTGTCTGGAGACGCGCATGGCCAGATTACACACAAACATCTCAATAGAAGTGACAGTTATTGTTTACTGATTTGTAACTACTTCGGTAACCGACGCTAATGTGGTTAATTTTATATCGGAGGTGGCACACTGTTGAAGGATGGCACTTCACCTTTTTCAGACATTTTGAGCATAATAGAAAGTGCATCACTTGCGCATTTGTTCGACACCGCTCTTATTTACTCAGCACAATCCGACAACCGATTTTGCCCCATATGAGCCAAACATGCCGTCTCGGGCATTCGGATGTCCGGCAACCACTACGGTACGTAAATTCTCGGTTCCCCCTATTAGAGGATTCACTGCGTCAAAAAGGTTACCTTTGGAGCTGTCGATGCTATAGACGTTTGAAGCGTATGAAAAAAGGTAAGACCGATTGTGATCAACTTCTCGCCTGTGATGTGGCAGACGAGACGCACAGAGGCGCTATACACAGGTATCATGTCGAGCAGGGATCCTTCCTCTCAGAAACTTAAGGGGGCACCAACCCATGCACATCCCGATCCAGCGGCATCTGGATTGCCAAAGGTGCATGGCCGAAGGCAACTGCAAATTTATTGAGCAGTTGACTCTATCGCTGTCGTTGCATCTTGAATTATTCTCTTTTATGCACAGAATACATCAATGTCACGCAGGTTCGGCGTATGATTAGGAGCAGCTTGTTGTTTTGCTTGTAACAGACGGCAAAAATAGACAGCATCCCAACGGACTGGGCATCAAGGCTTGTAGGGCGTCAGCGTCGGACGACGCACAAAGGTTGCTGCCAAAAGTAATACATACCAAACACCGTCCACAGTCCTAACTGATGGACCTAAGAGGGAGAAGTCATTAATAGGACTGGGATAAAATTTGTGTAAAACAAAAAAGGTGGGAAGCATCAGCATTAGCGTGACTTTGCATGCTCACCCTGATTTATGCAGCAAGTAAGGTGACCCGCCAGTGTCGCCACGTGGCTGACGGCCGATAGGGCGCGAGATTAATTGTAAGTGTGTAATCCACCGAACAAACAACTTTCAGTAAATGACCAAAGGCGCAATTACTCATTATCTTCACGCTGAATTTCGACTCAAAAACTAGCAATTGGCTGTGCTTATTTCTTGCTTACCTGTTCAACTTGAGCATTCAGATTACCCGCTTGAATGAATATATTTGTTGCTCTGCTGACAAAAACATTCGAAGTTGATCACGAAAGAACTCGTTCGTTTTAGATCAAAGCTCGCAGTATTTTGAGGCATTTGCTGATACGACAAACTATACGGTTAGCTGGATCGATCTGCATTGATCCTACTTGAGAAAAGTAACCGTTCAGCGCAATGGAAACGGCTTGTTTGGTTTTGGTGCGATAAAACGCCTCCAGCACTATGGATAGGCGCAATTCTTGCACCATAGGCATCATAAGCATCATAGGCATCATGGGAAAATTACCGGTTGCTTGAAGGTGAAACGTGGAATATTTCACTCCTACTGACGTAATTTGATGTTCACAACCAAACCAAATGTCAGCATTTACTATTTTGAAACAAAATACTTATCAATGAAAGTTGGAAGCAGGGCTCCAGTAAGAGACGCATCTTGTTCAATCTGATGAAGAGTAAAACATTTGAGGCCACGACGTGGGACAAGCCTTTTGAATATATTAAGGATTTATTCTGGTTCATTTTACTGGGTTAAAGATTAGAAGGCACTGGCAGATGAAATAGTCGTGATTCATCGTTCGATAAGTGAAGAAATGGTGCCTGTGAAAGCAAGCTAACAAACAGCCTCATGATTGAAGGATACCGCTTGATTGCCTGGCCAGAGACCACTGTTCATTTGTGTAGGACATCTGATCCATAAGAGAGTGTGAGTGAAGGAAATTTCCTAGAGATATCGTAACCCGCGAAATACCAATTGTTTGTTGAGGTAAACCAGGGTGCTAACCTAGATGTTGCTATTTTTATTTTCTGCAGTGTTTTCTATCTTTTTGGGCATTGTTTTACACAGACAACCCTTTTTTGTATTGGCTAGTCTTGCTTTGTTTGTGTTGATGCTTCCACTGTTCCTCAAGTTGATCCGGAATATATATTTGACGTTGCATTTGCGGTACTTTGACTTTAATTGAACTCTTTGACTACGGAATTCTAGTCTTTATTTTGCTCTGCCGGATTTTGGCCAGGCGCGAAGACCGGGAGAATGATACATTAGTGTCCAATTCCTAATTCGGCTGAAAAGTGGCATACTTTTCGGTTTCAACAGCTCTCTGAGGGGTCAAGTTTTCAGTGCTTGGAGGGTACAAATTTTAGGGCCGGCTTAGTTTGCTCCGTTCTTCCTAAGGGTAAGTCACTACCACAACATTCATACATATGGCCGAGCATGGAGGCTTCCGCCTCTGCATTTCTACCACATAGGTTGCTTCCGAAGCCCCTCATAATAAATTTTCACGCAATATGAAAACTCGTTATTATTTTTGGTGCTGCTACGACTGACACTTCTGGCATTGTTGAGCATTTCATATATGCATTCGTTTAGTGTCTCCAGATAAACCATACGATGGACATTATGACTCCTTTCCGGGTAGCAAGCAGGACCAGTCGCACACAAAACATTTGTAGCATCCTGCGTTCCATCCCACCCTCTCAGGGTGGGATGGGTGAGTTTTGCCATTCCAAATCAGGTACGGAAGCAATGTTCGCCCTGACAGACGGCAACTCCGTACGCGTACTAACTCAGATTACAGTTTTGGACGTGTTCTTTCAGTGGAGTACTCCCTACTTAACAACAACCCATCTCCTGATAACCTTGTTGCGACTTCACCAGTTCCAGCTGATTTCATTTATACTCATGATGCACCGGCGGTCAAATATCTGAAGAAGTCTTAGATCCTTTGCTCAAAGAGGCCAAATTTCACAGCCGCTCAATAACACAACCAGTAATCTTGCCTCTGGAAATCCAGTGAGAGGTCTATTGGATGCAACAGGCCGTGTAAGCTGACAAACGCGGTTCCGGTATCCAAAATTCGTTAGTCCACTTCGTCTGCCTAATGTCAGAGCTCATGTAACCCTCAGCGTTTTCCACCCCGCAGCGTCACTTCGTAAATTCTTGGAGGCATGTACACAGACCACACTTCGTGCAACAAGAGTGCATTTTGTGGGAACGAGGCCAATCCCGAGGCAACTGATGATCAAGTATAGCCTCTTAAGCAATGTTTGTGCTTCCAGAGGTTTCTCAGAAAGGGGAAGCGATTTAACCTGCATTTTCCAGAATAACAGTGTGCTTGCTCGGACAGGCGGAAAAACCAGGGTTCTGGAGTTCTACCCGCGATCGCTTCAATAACTCGGCAACAGCGGACTTGGACAAGAACTGGAAGGAGTAACCTCACTGCGGGGGACGGTGCTCACATAAAAGACTTCAAATAGCTTCATATACACTCCAACGTGCCCATAGGTGAAAGCAATATTGCAGCCGAGGAACACCAATATCGTAGGGTGTCATATGTATGTGGAGTTGGGATCCGAACAAGCCTTTTCCGAGCAGAACCCTCTCTGCTACTCTGGGGTGCAATCTAGGTGCGCCTTCATAGGACGTTATGGAAATGCGGTGCAAGGGGGTTACAAATATGTTGGGATGAATGCTCTTTGATTTCCGCAGTCACTGTGGGCACTGACAATATGCACCAACATCACCTCACTTGCTCACTTACTTATTCATTTATATATACAATTAGTTATTTAGATATTTCCGTTTTGAGCGAGTTGGCGTTCGTCCAGTTTAGCAGATCTGTGACGCTTAGAGAATGATATGCACTCGCGTTTCCGAAGCCGTCCACGGTTCTCGCAAGTACAGCGCTCGACACCTTTCAACGTTGAGAACATCGCCTTCTAGTTAGGGTTTGTGTGAGAATTTAGTTTCACACGTATATCGATATAACCAGACGAGCTAGAAATCCAAAATTCAGCGCAGCGTAACAACCAGCTCGTATGTATTCGAATTGACGTACATATACAACATATGGAATATTAAAACAAGAGAATAATGAATAAAGCAATGAATAGAGGATCAGTCATGTTCATCACATCCGCCACGCATTGAATGAGCTGGTGGATGTTTATAAGCGAGTGGTGGTCTTGACCGCAATCTTTCGGACCTTCTTGGAAGGGAAACTTCACACTCTTCACAGATAGTGCGATCATCAGATACAACGTTTTGTTCGGATACCATAAGATCCTCTACAAAAAATTCATTAGTATTTGAAATAGCAGGGTTCCGTTAACAGACTGACCTCTGGTGTTGAACTCAACCTGGTCAACCTGGTGCCACCGATGACAAGAGAGATCATCCAAATCGAGAATTGTGACCATTCGTTTGCCATTTGATGAAAGTACTATTCCTGTAGCAGGTCGTAAATCATTACCCTTGAAAATGTAACATCAGCCGTTTTGGCACAGTCAAGACTTGTACGCAACGAACGAGATTTAAATAGAGGCGCGGGACGCTTCCCAGTAACGGAATGAACGGCGTTCCTGTATTGCATTAGAAAATTATCAACCCCACGGTCCAATTCGACAAAAGTAGTCGGAGAGAGTGAAATAATGACAGACTCAAGTGTTCGGACAGAATTCTTAGCAGTTTCATTCGACCGGGGATGTCGCGAAGCAATAAACGGATGTCGACTTCTAAGACCCTTCAACCATTCCTCGAGGAATTCTGCAGTGAAGTGCGTGCCGTTATCAGTGATCAAAACAGTTGGTGCGACTTCATGGCTGAATACTTTCCTCAATGCTTACTGAGTGAATGTGGCACTTGGAGACGTAGTTATAAAAACTTCAGGCCAACGTGAATATGCGTCAATAACAATTAGAGCACAGTATTTACGGAGAAAAGTAACACAGTAGTCAGCATGAACTCGTTGAAATGCTTCACAAGTAACTGGCCACGGATACTACTGTGAAGACTTTTATGAATTTTGTGTACATACTTAACACAATTCTTAGCAGTATGTTTGATATCAGCATCCACTTCCAGCCACCAGCATGACAAGCGTGCAAGGAATTTCATTTTATCGACACGCAGGTGACCAGAGTGCAAATAAGCAAGAAG
>NW_008751714.1:704876-707001 GCF_000715545.1 Opisthorchis viverrini
GCAAGGGGGTTACAAATATGTTGGGATGAATGCTCTTTGATTTCCGCAGTCACTGTGGGCACTGACAATATGCACCAACATCACCTCACTTGCTCACTTACTTATTCATTTATTTATACAATTAGTTATTTAGATATTTCCGTTTTGAGCGAGTTGGCGTTCGTCCAGTTTAGCAGATCTGTGACGCTTAGAGAATGATATGCACTCGCGTTTCCGAAGCCGTCCACGGTTCTCGCAAGTACAGCGCTCGACACCTTTCAACGTTGAGAACATCGCCTTCTAGTTAGGGTTTGTGTGAGAATTTAGTTTCACACGTATATCGATATAACCAGACGAGCTAGAAATCCAAAATTCAGCGCAGCGTAACAACCAGCTCGTATGTATTCGAATTGACGTACATATACAACATATGGAATATTAAAACAAGAGAATAATGAATAAAGCAATGAATAGAGGATCAGTCATGTTCATCACATCCGCCACGCATTGAATGAGCTGGTGGATGTTTATAAGCGAGTGGTGGTCTTGACCGCAATCTTTCGGACCTTCTTGGAAGGGAAACTTCACACTCTTCACAGATAGTGCGATCATCAGATACAACGTTTTGTTCGGATACCATAAGATCCTCTACAAAAAATTCATTAGTATTTGAAATAGCAGGGTTCCGTTAACAGACTGACCTCTGGTGTTGAACTCAACCTGGTCAACCTGGTGCCACCGATGACAAGAGAGATCATCCAAATCGAGAATTGTGACCATTCGTTTGCCATTTGATGAAAGTACTATTCCTGTAGCAGGTCGTAAATCATTACCCTTGAAAATGTAACATCAGCCGTTTTGGCACAGTCAAGACTTGTACGCAACGAACGAGATTTAAATAGAGGCGCGGGACGCTTCCCAGTAACGGAATGAACGGCGTTCCTGTATTGCATTAGAAAATTATCAACCCCACGGTCCAATTCGACAAAAGTAGTCGGAGAGAGTGAAATAATGACAGACTTAAGTGTTCGGACAGAATTCTTAGCAGTTTCATTCGACCGGGGATGTCGCGAAGCAATAAACGGATGTCGACTTCTAAGACTCTTCAACCATTCCTCGAGGAATTCTGCAGTGAAGTGTGTGCCGTTATCAGTGATCGAAACAGTTGGTGCGACTTCATGGCTGAATACTTTCCTCAATGCTTACTGAGTGAATGTGGCACTTGGAGACGTAGTTATAAAAACTTCAGGCCAACGTGAATATGCGTCAATAACAATTAGAGCACAGTATTTACGGAGAAAAGTAACACAGTAGTCAGCATGAACTCGTTGAAATGCTTCACAAGTAACTGGCCACGGATACTACTGTGAAGACTTTTATGAATTTTGTGTACATAACACAAACAATTCTTAGCAGTATGTTTGATATCAGCATCCACTTCCAGCCACCAGCATGACAAGCGTGCAAGGAATTTCATTTTATACGCAGGTGAAGCGTGCAAGGAATTTCATTTTATCGACACGCAGGTGACCAGAGTGCAAATAAGCAAGAAGAGCCGCTGGCTGAGTCGGTGGTATGACAACTCTATCCTCGTCAGTCGCTTGACGAAGGCCGTCTTCCCTCTGCTTGGAAGGAAGCGATTGTTTTGCCAATCCACAAAACCAGCGACCGACTACCGCCGCCAGCTATAGGCCTATAAGCCTAACTAGCGTGCCGCGCAAGGTGGTGGAACGCATTCTGAAGCGAGCTATCCTAGATCACCTTACTTCCAACAACCTGATATCTTCAGCTCAACACGGATTTTCCCAAAGCGCCCCCGCGTGACAAACATGCTCGTGTTTATGAACAGCCTAACCCAAGCCAAGAACGAACGAGTTATATCGGATACCATATTTTTCGACTTCTCAAAAGCCTGGCCTTTAATTCAGGAAAACGAAAAAGGAGCAGCGTTGTTGTTTGTCTGTAGCTGGATTGCCTTATTCCGGTTGTCACTTGTCTCACAACACCAGGAAATACAAGCGGACGACAGCTGTCCTCCCGTTTGTTCTAAAAAAAGAATATACAAAAAACATTCATGCATGGGGTGGCCTGAGAGTACCTGTGAGGCTTACGGCTAACGTCGACGGGCGAGTTGTTTCCACTCTCG
>NW_008751714.1:707818-715805 GCF_000715545.1 Opisthorchis viverrini
TCCCCACTGTTTGTGACATTGTCCTCTTTTTGTGCAATCCGTACCCCCACAAATCCCTCAGTCATGCTCCATTCTGACTGTAAAACTATGATCATGCCAGACGGTATACCACCCACAAGTTGGGAATAAACATTATTATTATTATTATTATTATTATTATTATTATTATTATTATTATTATTATTATTATTATTATTATTATTATTATTATTATTATTATTATTATTATTATTATTATTATTATTATTATTATTATTATTATTATTATTATTATTATTATTATTATTATTATTATTATTATTATTATTATTATTATTATTATTATTATTATTATTATTATTATTATTATTTGATAGGGTCCCACACGTCCCGCTGCTCCACAAACCCGAGTCTTCCGGAAATCAGGGGAAAATTCTTCGCTGGATCAAGGCGGTCATATCAGACAAATCATTCCTAGTGAGAATAGACTCGATCTACTCTTCTCCAGTGCCGGTCCCCACTGAAGTTCCTTAAGGCTCCGTCTAGGGACCACTTCTGCTTCTGATCGACATCGATGACCTCCCAGACGTTCTTGCAGGTCCGTGTCTACTTTTTGGGGACGACTTGAAATCCCGGAGTTCCAATGCCATTGCCCTCCAAATGGACGTAGACTGACACCTTCCTTTGAGTGATGAAAAGTTCGTCCATATGTAGTTTGGAGGGGATTCAGCGAATGCCTTTGTTATGCATGGTGAAAAGGGACCAGAAAACATCATGGGGATAGACGCCAAAAAGGATTTGGGCATCCGGGTCTCCTCAAACTTGTCCTTTTCACTGCACCATGAGAAATCGGCCAAAAGGCATTCGCTATTTTACGGATGATCCGACGCACCTTCTCCCGTATTACTCGCATGGACTTCCAAATACTCTGTGCGGCCTACGTGAGACCGCTCCTGGAGTACGCCAACTAGGTTATCTACTCAGGAAGCAAGAAAAACGTTACCCACATTGAGCGTGTCCAGCAGGCTGCTACGAGAATGGTTGCCGACCTCAAATCCGTGGACTGCGAAACGCGTCCAGCGATGCTTGATCTCTTTCCCCTGAAGTACCGTCGCCTCCGAGGGGGCCTAATTCTTACTTATGTCCTGTTTGAACAAAGCTTGGCAAACAGGTTTTTAACGGTTGACCCAGCAAACAGACGGCGGGGACATAGTAAGAAGATTTTCAAGCCGAGAGCGCGCAAATTCATTGGACAAGATATTTTTTCTCATTTCGAGTAGTAGGTGCGTGGAATGACCTTCCTCCGACTGTTATCCATGCTCCTTCTAGAACCCAGTTTAAAGCACTATTGGACACTTATTTATGCGAATCCTCGCGCTGACGAGCATACTGCCCCACGCTGAGAACATAAAGAGCAGTGCCATGCCATTTTTTCACTTGTACCCTTCAGGTGGACGACAGCCACCGACCGACAAGAACAAAACCGACCCGGGAACCTTGGGCAATAGCCTCGATCCTGTGTATCAATCCGTGAATCCGTGAATCAAAACACACCAAATCACCCGGAGTAACGGATAAGCTTTCGCGGCGACAGTAAAAAGCAGGAAATCGGCGTCGTCCTTGCTGCGTCCAGCCACGTCAGAGTGCAGAGAAAATGGGAGCGAAATGCCTTTTAGTGTCAGCAACAAGCACATCCCGCTTGACTGGTAATGGTTGAATCAACAGAAAATATGAATTGTTTGAATCAGAGTCGTATGATGGAATTCTTGACAAGCAATCGACATGAGGAATCATTTTTGCAGTACCATGAACTATTGTGTAGGTGTAAGAACTCAGTGCAATAATCCACCGTTGCACCATAACGGCAGATGACTTCGCTAGAGACTTTGTCGGATGATACAAGAACTTCAAAGCCTCGTGATCAGTAGCAATGTCAAAGTTCGACCACAAAAGATATTTATGAAGCGGTTTGACAGCCCAATATATAGCAAGTGCTTCTCGTTGAGTCTGAGAATAATCGAACATCACACCCCCTTGACCAGTACCATGTGCGGGCTACGGTGAAAGCGGAGGCTTGACCTGATTGGCCAGAACATCCATTAATCAGGGAGGAACATTATGGGTCGGCGCCCCCGTACCCTTAGTCCCACGGACATTGGCGCCGCCTTCCTGGGTCGTTCTGCGACAACCATATAGATACGGTTGTTATGAGCTCCCTTTGTCTCCATGAGGGATTTTCTCAAGCGTCCGCACTTTTTAATACGCCAAAGTAGGCTGGTCGAGGAGCCAGGGGCCGACATACAAGTTGCACCATCGTTTGCAAATCAAAACGGATTCTAACGTCGAAATACTTCTTGCCCGAAAAGGGATTCAGCAGCTTCCTCTCGTAGACTTGTTGCATATTATAAACCTAGGGCTTCTCAGCGGTCAGGTAAATATTTACATATCGCGTGTCTATGAAAACCGCTACGAGACGCAGAAACGAGATCCTAATCCACATAGTTGTTCCAGAGCGACCGGCAGTCAGTAATTGACTCCCCCACCTATAGCTTCTGGTGATGTGGTCTATCAGTATTGAAGGTTGAATTGCATGTGGAGGATACCATGTGGCCACGCGGCTCCGGTGGTTCCAGATGTTAGTGCTGCACGGAGTCTGGTCTGCATATAATCGCAGCAGGTTTTCATCGGCGTCCCTATTTCTCGATTCCCATTCTAGACCCCGTGAACTCTCAGGCGTATTCAGAGGCTGTATATACTAGATCAAGACTTTGCACTTTGTGAACGCAAAGAGCACTCCGATCAGTTGATGACCTTTCAAGTGCTGCTTGCGCTGGCTGCTTTTTATCAAAAAATTGTAAACAGTGTCGTGTGTACATTCCAGGTCTTGTTAGGATGAATACGAATACCGGTGACTTAGGGATATTCTTGTGTTCGCCTCATTTTCATCCTGAGATTCTCAGTTTCCAATGGAGAGCCTCAGTTAATGAAGGCTTTCGAAAACGAACACAGATGCCGAAGACTGGTGAGGGTTGATTACAAAAAGTTGGAAGCAGCTATGCATCCCAGCTTTTAGAGTTCTGTCCAAACCGTCGAGATCAGACCTTACTGCTGTCACAAATCTAGCACCGCAACTCGTCACCATGATGACGTTAGCCATACATACCGGCTCCTTCGTCGTGCCTAAGGTCATACTACACTCTTGAGGGTCAGCCGACAATCATTGACGGCACATCAAGATTGAATCGAAGGGTTTCGGTCTTAAGTTAGCATACGGTGTCCGTGGATGGAATCATGACTGGATCCCAGTCTATACATGTCCTCTGACTGGTCCTCGTGGATAGCCACAGTAGGTCACTTTCCCTAAAGCAAAGCTTGTTGACAATATACTTCGGTGGTTGTTATTCAAGTGCCCTCATCTCCCCACTCTAGCTTCAGGTGTGCTCTGCGCCATCAGGCTAACATGACGATTGTGGACAAACGAGCCGCTGGATGTACCACATTCTAGGTTAGCCAGCATGCCTACTGAGATTTCAGCCTTCTGGAAAAAGACTGATCGATATATGAGCCTCTTAAAAATGGCTTCAGACACCGATTTTCGGTAAGGTGCAGTCTACAGCCCTGCTGTTGGGTGCTTGTATGACGCACGTATGAACTTTGCTGGCAAAACCCTGAACAATACATTCGTCTGGCAATTAATCCGCCACATGCGATGACACTGACTCTGGGTAGCTTTGGTTTCAGGCCACAAATGAATATTAAATTTTGATACGAAGCTATCTTTCCTATTCAAATGTCAGGTTGATAGGTTCGCGGATTACACCGAAATTGTTTACTATCCGCCCGTTCCCTCAGCGTTCAAACGTCTACCAAGGATAGATCGTGACGCTTGACAGATAGGAGACAAATCAGCCAAGCAATAGTTTTTTGTAGAAACTGTAATCGCACCTCTTTGGTCCATGTAAGTTTTAGGAGAGTTGTCTCTCAACGCTAATTTTTTCAGTGGATTCACGATGTTTTTATAAAACCTATCATGAAGAATTCGATCATCAAAGTTCGCTGCTGACAAACGTTGGAGAACCAAGTTTATCATAAAAAATAATAGATAATCGTTCAGCTGTAGAACCCTTTCGGTGCCATGCCACCCGAAGGAAGCACGGGGGCTGGGATACTACCAGGTCGCCCAAGCCTAGACAGGGGAAGTCGAGAGGCAGCTGTGGGGTTCGAACCACGGACCCTTCGGTCAGTAAATTCGCGCTCTAACCACTGGTGGCCCTTCTATCCACAACACTAATGATGTCATCTCAAATGGTAATTAGACGTTGGCACTAAGGTCTCCAGCTCAAAGAACAACTTCATGACCACCTTTGCTACCTGATCTACTAATATTCTGTTCAGTGGGCACTGAATATATGAGACCTGGAACGATCTGTCGGAGGACATCTTTAGTTTATGGGCTTACTCAATTCAACAGCGAGCAGGAAAACACTTCCTTTCGCAGCAGCATTACGTCTGACTCCTCTGTTTTCGCCTTAGACATGTTCCTGCCAACGGCGTGCGACCTTTGGTTTAGCTGCTCATAACCAATTCCTCTGTGGAAACCAAACAAACACTGACTCACCTCTCTCTTGCCCAACCCTAGACAGGGGAAGTCGAAAGGCAGAGGTCGGGTTCGACCTACCGGTCAGTAAGTTCGCACTCTGGCCACTTGAGCCATCTCGCCGGATGGCACGGATCAATGGATGACTTCCGGTCGTTTTGGAACTCATTTGTGGATTCCGACCACGTGCTCGTCCGGAGTCACTTCTCCTTACGTTTTCTTGGGACGCTTAGGGTGCTGACAAATCACGACAACTGGGAGACTGGCGAATCTTGACGTTAGACGAATTTGCCAGAATCGACTCCTTCAGTCTTCCAAATGCTTTACCATCAGATGTGAATTCACACTGATACGAGATTGCCACCTCTTCGTAAAGTGCTGGAAATTTGCCTGTCGTCGTTCAGCTGTAAAACCCTTTAGGTGCCTAGCTGCCATGCCACCTGGTCAGCTAATTCGCCCTCTAACCACTGCGCGATCTCTGCTTAAATCTCGGAGAAGTATATCAGCCGGTCTCGAACATAGCTTAGCGTGACGAAGTATCAGACGTCAAGTGAAATTGAGCGTGCGCGCCGACGGTTAAGTGTGATGGGCACATCACCATAACCAAAGACAGCAACATCCGTGTTGGCACTGATGCTTCACTGCCGTGAAGCAGTGGTGAACACAGAAAGCCAAGGAAATGGAAGAGGCCCAAAAAGCCGGCAATCCCCGGAGATTATTTTAGTTGATCTGTTCGGCCGGTCTCCAGAAATCACAAACCATCGAAGATGGGAAAGGAAAAACCATTTTAAATAAAGTGGAACGCATCGACCGGTCGGCCGATTACTTCAAACAACTGTCGTGGCCACAGCTGCCACTCATCTGGAGCCAGTAGTTGACGTACAACCCTGAACGGTGAACGTGTAACCACCTACGGTCTCGGAGGTTTATTGCTGGATGTATTCTCTCAAGTGCCTCAGCTTCTGGCCCGAGTGACCTACACGCGTTGTTCAAAGATGGGGATGAAGTCCTCAGTAAGCGCTTGTCTGATCTGTTTGCTTGCATTTGTGAAAAGGTGTCTCCCAGACAGCCGGAGGGAGTCGGTGGTAGTGCTCATTTTCAAAAAAGGGGTTCCTGGTGAGTGTGGTAACCAAAGGGGGATCAGCTTGACTGTTGGCGTCACCTCTGCTTCATCGACTTACGGTGGATCGTGAGACACTGGCTCAAGAGCAGTCAGCGGGATTCCGCCCTGGTAGGAGTTACTTTGACCAAGTTTTCACACCCCATTAGGTTTTAGTACGTGTACTTATAAGCGACCCACAATCCTAGCATTCTTGGATTTTTAAGGCGCATTCGACTCGGCTGACAAGTCTGTTCTTCTTGCTTGCCCCTGGAGTTTATGAACATAACAAACCTTTAGTGTTCTCGGACTTCCGTACGCGTAAGAGTATACGGTGAGCTCTGCAAAAGCTTTCGTACAGCAGTGTGAGTTAGAGACGCCTACTTTCTCCATTCCTATTTACCTTCATGATCGATTAAATCATGAGACAAATGCTGGAAGGTCTCCAAAACCCCGGTCTTCAAATAGCGTGTGACGAAAACCTTGTCGATCTGGAATATCCAAAGGATATCATCCTCGTCTACGAAGAGGAAGAGAAGAGGCACGTGTTTTTGAATGAACTGGCCAAAGTAATCCCGTTCTTTGGTATGCACTCTGCACCCACAAAGTTTAAGGTCATGCTCGTGGATATGCAGTCACTGAACATATCACTTACAATCTAGAGAGAGTCGCTGGAAGTTGAGCGTTTTACCCGTCTTGGGATTTTTATTAGTTCTGATCGTAGTGTGACGGATGAGGTCAATGCACGAATCTACAAGTCCCCGGGTCGCGTTTGCTAATTTGAGACACCTATGGCGTCAAAGTGGTCTATCTCTGCATCTCAATGGAAGTGTGTATCGAGCTACAGTGCGGGATGTTTCGCTGTATGACTGTCAGACTTGGCCTGTTCCGACGGCGGAACTGAGGCGTCTTCAGGTGTTCGACAATCTCCCAGAACAAACAATAGCTCGTGAGGGTTAGTGTCGGCGTATCCGTAACGCGGCAGTTAGAAAGCGTGTTTTCGGTTGTGCGACGGGTACCTCCATTGAAGTATGTGTTCAGCACCAGAAGCTGCGTTGGTTGGCACATGTGTTGCGTGTGCTTAACCATCATCATCATCATCATCATCATCGACAGCATGACATCAGTGTTCAACACCGATGTTTCACTGCCGTACAACCATGACTTATTTGAAAACCTTATTGTAAAGAAAAGAATAAAGGTGGATGGGGGAGGGACTTAGTGCTAGCTTAACACAATCGCCTACTTTCTCCATTCCTATTTACCTTCATGATCGATTAAATCATGAGACAAATGCTGGAAGGTCTCCAAAACCCCGGTCTTCAAATAGCGTGTGACGAAAACCTTGTCGATCTGGAATATCCAAAGGATATCATCCTCGTCTACGAAGAGGAAGAGAAGAGGCACGTGTTTTTGAATGAACTGGCCAAAGTAATCCCGTTCTTTGGTATGCACTCTGCACCCACAAAGTTTAAGGTCATGCTCGTGGATATGCAGTCACTGAACATATCACTTACAATCTAGAGAGAGTCGCTGGAAGTTGAGCGTTTTACCCGTCTTGGGATTTTTATTAGTTCTGATCGTAGTGTGACGGATGAGGTCAATGCACGAATCTACAAGTCCCCGGGTCGCGTTTGCTAATTTGAGACACCTATGGCGTCAAAGTGGTCTATCTCTGCATCTCAATGGAAGTGTGTATCGAGCTACAGTGCGGGATGTTTCGCTGTATGACTGTCAGACTTGGCCTGTTCCGACGGCGGAACTGAGGCGTCTTCAGGTGTTCGACAATCGTTGTCCCAGAACAATAGCTCGTGAGGGTTAGTGTCGGCGTATCCGTAACGCGGCAGTTAGAAAGCGTGTTTTCGGTTGTGCGACGGGTACCTCCATTGAAGTATGTGTTCAGCACCAGAAGCTGCGTTGGTTGGCACATGTGTTGCGTGTGCTTAACCATCATCATCATCATCATCATCATCGACAGCATGACATCAGTGTTCAACACCGATGTTTCACTGCCGTACAACCATGACTTATTTGAAAACCTTATTGTAAAGAAAAGAATAAAGGTGGATGGGGGAGGGACTTAGTGCTAGCTTAACACAATCATTCCGAGGTGCCTACACGTCCAGACATTCACTCAGGCATTCTGGACAGAAACTGACAACAAGAACGCCACTGACATCGGTTGGCAGCCATATATTGTAGTGTCTCCAACCAGACACAGTGAGGATCACACGGTCCCCATCCTGGAAGGCGAGTAGCACCGACAGCACCCAAGCGTTTCGTGATCTCCTTCATACTCCTCTGCCAAGTCA
>NW_008751714.1:718729-737889 GCF_000715545.1 Opisthorchis viverrini
TTACCATTTCTACGGAACAAGTCGCCACATGTTCCAACCCCCAACCTGGCGGGCCAGGAGACTGTGTTCGTCAGACCTCTAACCATTGACCAACCTGGTGTCAGAGACTCTGTGAGTGTCGCGGGACACTCTCCAGTATAGCTCAATGGATCGCTGAGGTGCGCAAACCGTCACACCACGGTGAGGTCCAATCTCCTACGGGAGGGATCCAGTCTCTTCGTGACGGATATCGTTTGCCGAAGAGAGTGCTGCTTTCCATGCCCAACTCAGAGTGATGTAAAGAGGTGGCCGACCTCGTGACGGGATCCAGTCTCTTCGTGACGGATATCGTTTGCCGAAGAGAGTGCTGCTTTCCATGCCCAACTCAGAGTGATGTAAAGAGGGAGGTGGCCGACCCTTCACTTGGGAGAGGGGTATAAAGGAGATTACGAAACGTTTGGGTGCTGTCGGTGCTACTCGCCTTCCAGGATGGAGGCGTATGATCCCCACTGCACATGGTTGGAGACACTACAAGCTATGGTTGCCAGCCCATGTCAGTGGTGCTCCTGTTGTCAATTTTATCCAGATTGCCTGAGTGAGTGTTTGGAGATTTATGTACCTCTGAATGACTGTAGTAAGCTAGCACTATGTACCTTCTCCATCCACCTTCACTCTTTTCTTCACAGTAAGGCCCTCAAAGAAATCATGGTTGTATGGCAGCGAAGCACCGGTATTGAACACTAATGTCATGCTGTCGATGATGAAGGTAATGGTGCTAATGTACAACCATACCGATTGAAAATCTGCAGTTGTCTAGCCACTGGACACGGATTTAGTGCAGTGGATGACGTCCGGTTATTGGCCGAGATTTTGTCCAGAGGCCTCTTGAATAATCTCACGCAATTACGTGTTGTGATGATCAAGACCTTGATTGAACTACATCGTAAAATCGTTTGGTGTAGGACTGGCAAAAATAGAGTAACGATGTAGTTTCAGCACAATCTGTTATACCGAGGGTGTATTTCTGAGCCGCTTCCTCCACTCACTTCAATTATCACGGCGATTTGAGGGTGGATTCTCCATGAGCAAGTACGACAGCTCAAGAACTTGCCAGAAATATATAAAGTGGAAGAGCCGCGGCAATGAAGCTACCACATCTAATATGGCTTCCTAAGTTTTACGTCCAATGTGAATATGAGCCATTTGAATGGCAACCCGATTTTTCTGCACCGAATGTGGGTTCACTGGTTATACTATCTTCCCTGATGCGCAGTCGTCTGCTACTGCCCCCACCCTTCTCATCGACGACCACAACATTTACAAATTGAATCAATGCATTTGAATCACTTTTCAACATTCAACTGAAACGTGCTTTGGTATACCACAACTTGGGGCGAGATGGCCCAAGTGGTTAGAGCGCGGATTTACTGACCGGAATGTCCGTGGTTCGAATCCAACATCTGCCACTCGACTTCCCCTGTCTGGGCCTGGGCGACCTCGCAGTGTTCCCGGGTGGCATGTCAGCTAGGGACCAACTTACCGTATGATTTCAGCAGCGCGGGCTACGTTGTTTTAAAAATGCACCCACTAGGCTGACATGTTTGTTTTCTCCAGGATTATCGCTTTCACTAATTAAGCACTGAGTCCACAGGAAAAGTTAGTGTATTTCTAACAACTTGTCTTCTGTCAAGATGTCCTGTTTACCTCGGAATTTTCATATGGTTTCTTTTCACAGCCTCACAGTTGGTCAGCAACCACGGATTCTGATCCTTACGAACCACTTCGCTTTTTTGAGATATCCTAACAGGTTTCCCGGTTAGACATATTTGATAAACCGTCTTCTGGTATGTCTGCACCAGTTTTGGCAATTGATCGTCAATTACGTCATTTGCAGCTCCAACATGCTTCGCACACCGTTTCGCTTAGAGAAATTCCGACAACTGAGCGCCTCAATAAATAGCTCAAGGATACTGGCTAGACTTGTGTTCGAGGTTGACTGCCCTCATCCTGCTACTCTCCGGCGAAATGTTTACTTGGCCTATCTTCCGTCAGCTGCGATGTCCACCGGGTATGTTTTTTACCGTTGATCGTTCCAGATTTAATCAACGAGAATAGTGCTCGTGATAATATGTTTGTTTTGAGGCCTCCTGTACTGTTATTGTGCTGTTTCTTGGTGTGGGAACGTACCATCCGGTTTTTGGGTTTCGAACGTTCAACCCGTTTTCTGTGTTCCACTCAGATTACTGTGGTTTCTGTGAGAAGTTTCAGTGTCGCTTTAAACATGCCAAAACTTCCGGTAGATGTGCCCATGTAGTGCGCACAATTTATCTTATGTCTAGAAAAACATCCAAACATAGGAGAGATATTCTTACGTGTCCGGTGGTCAGCTCTGAAGTAGTCTTTCAGCCTCGTGAGATTTCTCGCCTGAAACGTCTCTTCAAGATTTTCACAAATATCATGAACTTCACGACAAGGTTAATTGATCGTGGTTTCTAAGCCCAGTTTCCCGGAACAATACAACTTTGTAAACAAAAAAAACCAGGCCGATTTCGGCTCCCCAACTTTCACTGGAGGCACACAGTTGTGGGAAAAAATCCCAACTTGCTACGTCAAGCGCCTATGACTATGCTCACTTTTTTATCCCACATTTGATGCTGTTTGGGCTTTTCATTCTTGCACAAGCGCTCAATATAACATAATGGTTAAGGCGCCAGCTTACGGACCGGAAGTTCCGTAGTTCGAACCCAACCTCAGAATCTAGACTTCCTGCCTGGGTTTGGGCAATCTAACAATATCCTAACTCTGGTGCCTCCTTCCGTTGGCGCGGCAACTAGGTGCCGCGTGCGTTGTGATTGATAGGAGTCAACCATGTTAATTATGTGCGCCTGTTCATCGGTTAATGGATGGTGCCCCCTGAGTGTCAGATCATGAGCTTGGTCCGTCTCTGATGTAAGGTGTGTGGGCTGTCAAAATTGATTCGATGATTCTCAACGAAGGCACAATGTGCACTCGATGGGTTCAATTTTTCGTTCAGCTCACTGAAGGCCCGAGGCACCACCAGAATGTCATTTGTGCTTTTCCCAAGCAACCATCAACTGTCCTCTGGTTTGGATTATCTAGGCGCGGTCTGAATCAACACGGTTGATCCTCTCCTGTGATTTATTCCTTACTGCAGCCTAATTACCTGTGTAGTGTGTTGTGCGAATACCACAGCCTGTTGTTTGTTGCCTATCTGGTGCGCCTACAGGGAATATGAGTTCAAATCTCGTACTGGTTACTGTATCAATATTTGTGGGTTACAGAGCACGGTGGATAAACTCTGACGAACCTTTTAATGCGAATAGTCTCATGTTTTTTAATACTAGATCGATGTGAATGATCAGGGCCTTGCTGTGTCTGAACCGAAGCGCTATCTCCTTCGTGTTCAACTAATAGTCTAAGCCATAGTGCATCTGGCGATGGGATTGGTTTCGCTTGCGATAAGCCGTGGTTTCGTAATGGTTGTTATTAGCAGAAACTATTCTGTTATCAGTCTCAAGTAGGCAGAGTTGCAGTTGGTTGATGTGAGATAAATTTTGCTTTTCACTTTTTTAAGGTCGTAACAGAGTAGCCGTCCACCTAGCTGGATCGCACTTTTAATAGGTTAGTTTAACTGCACTTATGATTTGTCGAAAGTTATGAACCGCGATGGACTAGTGAGGAAAAGGGGAGAGTCCATTGCAACCTAACCACTGTGCTTGTAAAGGAGCTTGTGGAAGTGAAGATCACAGACCCTAGGCAGCGAAGCTTCGAACAGTACGGATTTCATGTAGGCAGAAAGTGCCCCACTGGTTTTTTGGTTATAAAAATCGCACATCCATACGAGATAGCACACTAAAGAGGTAACCAGCTTGCTTTAAGGACTAATTCAAAGCACTGGAACGAACTAACTGTTCTCTAAGATCGACTGAAACTATTGCGATCGCGTCTACGTCGGCTAGATAACTGAGAACACACTCGTGCTCATTAACTGAAATTCATGGATTTTCCGGAGACCATCGAATCGTTTTTGACGACAACCAGTGTTCACCAACATCTTTCCGTGTATGCATAGTGAATTCGTGGCTATCTGTCTGATCCCGGGGCGAGAAGGCTCAGTGGAAAGAGCGGATTTATTTACCGAAATCTCCGTGTTTCGAATCCGACCTCTGCATCCCGACGTTCTCTGTCTAAGCTTGGGCAACCTGGCAGTATCCCAGCCCTCGTGCTTCCTTCGTGTGGCATGGCCGCTAGTCACCGAAAGGCTGTTGCAGCTGTACAATTTATTTATTTATTTTATTTACTCTAAATTTCTCATCCTCTTCCGAGAGGCTGAACGTTTTTATTATTAATGAAGTGTGTACGCAGCGAAATGTTGATTAAGCAGGTACTTGCTAACGGGACAGAGTCACTCAGACAGCGACTGAAGACTATCAGGATAACATATTTGGGATATGCACTATGCATCTCCGACCACCATGTTCTAAGGAACACAGTGTTTCTTATTCCGAATCTTCCTTGGAAAGGTCTGTGGAGTACAGATCATAAGATGGCAACAAGAAATAAATACTCGTTAAGCCATAGCGCTCTTTCGGTGCCTAGCTGCCATGCCACCCGAAGGAAGCACGGGGTCTGGGATACTGTCAGGTTGCCCAAACGTAGACAGGGGAATTCGAGAGGCAGAGGTCGGATTCGAATCACGCACCTTTCGGTCAGTAAATTCGCGCTCTAACCACTTGAGCCATCACGCAACAAGAAATAAATGGAGCGAGATGGACCAAGTGGTTAGAGGGCAAATTTATTGACCGGAAGGTCTGTGATTCGAACCCGACCTTTGCCTCTCGACTTCCCCTGTCTAGGCTTGGGCAACCTGACAGTATCCCAGCTCTCGCGCTTCCATCGCGTGGCATGGTACCTGGGCACCGAAAGGGCGCTACAGTTGAACGATTATTGAACGATTATCGCAAGAAATAAATATGGTTATTATAAAGTTGAGTGTCGTCGGAGCTACACACTTTGCTGGTTCAGCAATGTCGAATTATCCGCTATTTGGTCCAGTCAGGATCGTGACTTGACAACGTAAAGTAGCTCCGGAAAGCGCCGTCTATTAACCCCCTGGACACGCGCAAATCCCGCACCATTCGACTTACGTCGATCACAAGTCACATGACATCACACTGTTGTCTCTGTGTTCTTGCTCTTTGTAAGCGACCGCACTCAGTGGTCTTTCATCCAATTAACTCTGTATCATTTCCAGTGTTTGTTTGCTTTGTCCCCCGAGTCCTTCTTAGGTAACGTGTTCGAGGCAAACGTGGACAGATACCCATGTGACTTCATTGGTCACCTTACAGACGAAGCTACCAAAGCCGTGAACCAATAATTCACTGATCACAAGATTATCTGACTTATTATATCCGGCGTCTTGCATTTTGTGGGTAATACGTGAAGATAATATCTCAGAACTAGTTGACCGTTAAAAACAGTAGTGTTTATATGCTATTAGCGTATCAAAACTCTAAGAGGCGCGTACTCTACTCATGCTCATTGAGATTCTTCCTGCATAAGGTCTTATGTGCGATGTCGGACACAATATTTGCTTCATTAGCAACTGACCTGTTTACCGAGCTTGGCATTTTGGTTTTAAAAGGTTTAATTACCATCCGGGGAGGCGTTATCCGTGCGTGATCTGGTGGGTGTCATCTCTTGTGTTCGCTTCAGTACTGTTTATCTGGGTGATATATCCAAACTGATGGGTTAAAGATTGCTCCTTTTTGTCCGTTGTGTCGCGCTGTGTTCTGAATTCCGTGTAATTGGTTGTTTTAATGGAACCGTCGTTCTCGGTAGTGTTCAAATTTTGTTTTGATAATTTTTTTGATGTCTCTGGTGTGATACGGTATGGGAATCGTCAAACTTACTTAATTCGCTTCGCCCGTGACGAAGGTTATTGATCCACTTAGTATACCTGGGGAGTTGTGTTCTGGTAACAGCTGCGGGATACTGTCCAGGTTTTGCATGCCTTGCGATTCTTTTATTGGTTTTGGTTTCCTTTGGCTTTACAGTTTCATGTATAGTGACTCTGGACTTCTTTTGACCATATTGAATAATGTACCAGATCAATGTCAACGTTAACGCCTTTTCCTTGAAGCACAATGCCTTTAAAAACTCGCATTCACTTGTCATTTACTGAGCTATCTGTACGCCGCTTCAATTGAACTAATATTCTTGCGTGGCTTTTGAAAGCTAGCTTTTTGGTATTTTTGTGGATTTTTCTCCAAGTTTGTCCTAGTTAGTATTTTCGCACTCTGCGTAGTGTTTTCCTTAATACACTGGTATGTTTAGATGCTAGGACCATCCTATGTTGCCGGAATAGCCTTACGGTCGTTTTATAAGACATAATTCACATTAATTCATATCAACTTAGATTTGATTTCCTATCACACGATTCCTTTCGCTTTGCGTATCGCGACATCCGACGTAGATCTTGAAGTTGTAGATTCCATTTGGGCTCTTTTAAGTTGTTCGAAACATTCCGTGCTAAACTCGGGGTGTCATCAAGCAGAGATTGGGTAAACCCAAGTCTGTCCATTCTCGAGGGACTAAATCTCGTATTCCATGGCTGTCCAGTAGTTTGGCAAAATTTGCCCTGGTGAAACCAAGGTAAATAGTGATGCCAAATTGAATGACATCACCATCTCGTCATGCGTGGTTCTTGCGCCCCTAATTTGTCTTGAAGTTTTGAATAGTTGACTGAGAATGGGTCCACTGGCAAGTTATTCAAGCCTTTCCTTTAATTGATTTGAGATGTTATATGTTACCTTTCTCGGTAGAGGTGCAATTTCTTTGCATGGAAGCACAGAATGCCTCTCCAGCACTCGTCATTTGTAGCTGTGAGGTATTTAACTCTGTCCAGATGTGTAGTTTTATAGTTTCAATGTTTTCTAGAGGGTGGTTGTCGTAGAACAGGCTTTTAGTTTTGCCCGAGTCGTATGATTTGTCCACGACGAGTATCATGCGTTCTTCGACAAAACTACAATGGTACTATTCTTTCAGAGGCTGCTTAATTCTTGCCTTTTCTGGAGAAATCACCACCTGGTCTGTAACATAGGTTAGCCAACGTGTGATTGCTTCACTCATTTGCTGTCGAATATTTTCACTGAGATCTGTGGATCTCACCGCTGTTTCTGGACTGGTTAAGTTGTGGCGGAGTCTTTTGTCGTACGATGGACACAGAAGTAGATGTGGATTGAATACGTACTACTATAAGGCCAAAAAATGTAGAGCCCACGAAATCGTGGAACCACGTCAGTCACGTACCAACAGAAATGCCGAGAGAATCACGGTATGTGGAATACTCAATTTGGTATCAGCGATAGGCGCCACAGTGGTCAATCAGAACCTCAAAGATTGCCACAACGCACACAGCTGGAAAAACAATCGTAACAACTTACTTTTATGCAATGACTTGCCAGATATTTTAAGTGAACCAAGAGACATACGTGGTAGACGAAGTGGCACAACCGGTCAAATCCGATAACATACATACTTCCTCGAAGGAGGAAGTGTAAAGTACTAAAATCACATACAAACAGCAGCACACAGCAAGCAGCCAGAAAACCTACTCGTCGTTAGCTCATCACGTATGAGCTACTGTCAGTTCAAGAGGACAAATGCAACCACAAGTACAGGAAACACCCAATCAAAAGTGCACCGGTGTCATTTCTTTCATCAGTGACGAAACGTGCGCAAGCAAACTGGCAAGCTCGACGAATGGGCCAACAACCAATGAGTCTACTCGATCTAACAATATTCCTCAACGTTATCGACACAAGATTTGAAATGTTACCAAAATGCTTCTTACGTTTTGCTCTGCACTACATATCTAGGTAGGGAAATGGGTGTCAGACAACTTCATAAAAGATTGCTACTTGATTCTCAATCGGCCTCTGTTTGAAGAAACTCCCTCAGAAAAAAGCCACTCTCGTCCAATCGCTGGCCTATGTAAATTGAAACGTGAGGTCGACCCCGTAATCTGTTTGTGATCGTTTTTCGTTAAGCTTCAGTCGCGTATATCCTGGAGGCGTTTTGAAGTTGAAATATTATATCTAGGTCTCTTCTGGGATTTTCCAGTTATTTGCGAATTTTTTGAGCGCAAATTACTGTTCCCCATGGATAGTAAATGGCTTATTCGTATCACTCTGATCAGAAGGAACGGATCTAGCTGTGAGAATCGGCGATGTTGCGGAATATAGGTAGTTTGTCCTGTTCGCAGAGGTTGGGAGTTGGATCGCAAACACTTCACCGCCAATCGAGTTGACATCGTCAATGCGCGCTTAAGTGGGTGAGAATTGTCAGGCATAAAATATTTGGCTACATATCGGGACAAAACGTGGACAATTTCATACCTTTGATCTATGTTGAAGTAAGGCTACTGTTTTCAAAGACGTTAATTCGTCAAAGTGTTTGAAATGAGGCACGTGGGTCCACTGTCCATGATGGTGGAATTCAACCGAGGAAATATTTCCTCAAGGTGGAAAGGTCAACGTGCACCAAAGAGCTACCATAGCAACCATAGAACACTCAAACATCCATCGTTACATCGACAGGTAACGTCCCAGATCAGGAACCAAAGAATGAGTGTGGGGCTCCTGGACTCGTGCAGTTGTCAAAAACTGAAGGAAACTTTCATATATAAATCCCCTGAAGAAGCTTGCATGCTTTTGTTTGTCTTGTATGTCCCACAGGGTAGCCGTGCACAAGAAGATATCAAGATTGAATGGCAATCGCGATGAAAAGGTTCGTTACCGGAATACCATAAGCAATACAGTTTAGCAAAATAATGTGACCGATTATGATTACGTAGACTTCACTGTGACAGTGCAAATTCCGTTTTATTCTTTACTCACCAATTCATTTTTGTGAAAGAATGATGGGTTTCATGCTCTGTGAATGGATATCCGAGCCTAGGATTGTTGGTGCCTGTTTATAATCATGGATGGGGAAGGGAATTGATCTATGATCACCATCTGATTAGTTTAGTTCAATCGAGTGTAATCACTGTGATGTCATTACAGATCCGAATCACAAAGCACACAACTACCCCCTCGTAAACCCCGTCGCCTACTAAGAAAATTCCTGTTGGCACTGGTCGGTTCGTCGGCTGTTGTTGTTGGACTGCTGTACACAAGCAAATACTTCCGCGATCTGGTGGTTAGCGAATATCCGCCTTCGAAACCAGTTTTATCCCGAATTGAAAGCCTTATTGGTGGTTGGTACGACGAACAGCGGACGAAAACTGTACCAAAACCAATCACTGGGGATTCTGCTTTGCCGTTTCTCACAGAGTAAGTACCTTTTCCTTCTCTTCACATTTATTCTGTTCCATCCATCCATCTGTGAGGCTAGATGTGAGCTGGTTTTAAAAATGTTGACCATACAGCTCTACTTACATATCTAGATGGCTTTATCGATTGCACCAGGGGAAAGTTTGACAGATGTTTTAGATCCATACGTCTCGCTGTGACGCTGAGGAAGCGTACGGTATCTGATAGTTCAAATATGAAATTAGCGTATTCGGTTTTGCTGGACATGAGATCTTGATTTGTGTGCGGTCCTCACACTCTACTTTGGTTTCAAAAATCTAGTTGTTTCAGTCAATCATTTATATTTCTTGCGTTTGAGTGCAGCTATGCGGAGTATTAGAGAGGAGAATGTTACCGTTTCGACTCTAGATATAGGGCTTACTTGATGCCGTGCATTATTATTCCTGAACAGCATGTGATCGAGTGAAAAATGAGACAGAGATAGATAGTAAAATAGCTTGAGGATTTATGGGGAGAACGCAGTTTCGAATACAACCTCTCACAACCCGTCAGGACGAGATGGCTCAGTTGTTATAGCGTGAATTTACTGCCCGGAAGGTCCGTGGTTTGAAACCGACCTGTGCATCTTGAATTCCACTCTCTAGGCATAGGCAATCTGGCACTATCTGAGCCCTCTTGCTTCCCTCTGGCGGCATGTCGCTTAGGCACCGAAACGCACTGAACGGTTACAGCCTGTCAGTCAAAAGTGAACAAATATTTGTCCTCCCACTGCCCATAGTGGTTTCCCAACATGATAATTCAGATTCTCGCAGCATGTGCTGGCAGAATAGCAATAACATGCTCCCCTCGTGTCGCGGACACGGCCAGGGAAATGCGCTGCTCCGCCGAGGTCAACACTTCCTCATACTGCTCCTCCCTAACGTAATCGCGCAAGGACAGCTTGGCAGTATCGTGGGTAAAAAGTAAATCTCCTGCAATGTTTTGTGCAGTAGCTTTCCGGATGGACAATGTGTAGGATTACTGGGAGTCTGGGTATTGGACTGTTGATCCTTTCTTCGAGCTTAGCAGTGGGCTTGCAAATGTCTCGTCACCATGCGAGGAGACATAGTGAGTGAGTGGACGGGTGGATGGGCATTTACACCACTTTTATGCACTATATAGTTCATACGGCTCACTAACTGTACCATGATGGACTGTTCAAAATCAAACTGCACGGACGCCAAACTTCGAACAAGCAATCTGTTGTACATGAATGCTGACCTCGCTCCAGTGCCTAGTACCGGAGAAAGGGAACACAACAACTATATTTTGAACAGGCAAGTGCGAAAGCGTGAGTGCGTGTGAGTGCGAAAATACGACGGCCTCAAGCTATTTATTGGTCACTGTCTGAACTTGGTCCAATGCTGACGCACGCGGTCTGGCTTTGGTGCCAGGCTGAGGCGCGCTGCATATTGCGGGGGGGGGGGGCATTGTCTGACCTTAATCAACGCTGACTCGCGCTGTCTGGGTCTGATATAAGGCTGTGAAGCGCTGCACATTGAGTGGGCGTTGTCTACTTGGTCAGCATCTAGCGGAGCCGAGGCTCTCAGTAGATTTCGGGCATTTAGTGGTTTCCTTCAGGAATCTGACCTTCCTGATGCGTCATCGTCATCGACAGCATGACGTCAGTGCTTATCACTAATGCTTCGCTGCCGTGCATGGCTGTACGCAGGCTGGGATACTGTCAGGACTCCCACACCTAGACAGGACCTTCCTGATACAATCATGCCGGAAATATTAGATACATTTTAAAAGTCATGTAAACGTAAGTAGACCCGGGGGAAATGCCCACGCAACCGTATGCTGACGACGACCCCTCGTGGTTCGACGAGACATTTGGAAGCCAGCAGATTAACTGTCTGCTAATCGCCAGTCTATCCTCTTAATCAGATTTCGCCCCTTCGTGAGAATAGTTTGTGTCTAATCAGCAAAGTGTTGTTTATTTCTAGTTGGTTTCTATATTTTGCCGCACCCACCATTCTGTTTAGTTTGGTCGCCAGTACGGACACACAAGTGACGTCTTCCGGCGCACTATCTGAGGCATACAAGTCAGTTTTTACTCCATCTTCACTTCGTTTCTGATGGTTTTTCGTTTTTTCTCTCGCTTTTTCTATTTTCCCGCTTCTGAGTTTACCCATGATTTTATCGTTTCTTTCTTCCAGAAAGCCTGATGAGCCCACCGACGACATCCATGACACTACTATCGCCAAAGCGGCAGAAGAGTGAGTCTTTGCAACATCACAGTTTTTTGCGGAATGTCTTCCTTTTCACCTGCTGCCCAGTGTGCTCGATGCTTTGTCCTGGCCGCCGTGTGAGCGCGGCCACATCAAGTACTCAGTGTTTGAAACTTCACTGACTTCGCACGTATCCCAGTTACCCGAACTGAACAATATACGACTGACACTGTTAGCATACCTGTTGTGATCCGTACAATGGAAAACCGTTTCAACGGGTTTTCGTTTTTTGGTCCTGCGAGTCGCCCCTAAATTTCGTGGAGGAATCTCTGTAGCATTGAGCTACTCGATAAATTTGACGACAAAATCATTCTAGTTTGAGTAAAACAGTTTCAGGTTACACTGTTTCAGTGACCAAACAAACTGCTTTCGCTGAAAGTCCATGAAGTCTGACATTGAGCGGTTTACCGAGGGTATATTGGCTCCAGCCAGTGCAGCATGGTTCATTGGAAATATGTCAACAAGACCATGAACGCATAGGCCTAATCGGTTAGTTGATATTGGATTGTCCTGGTTGTCCGATGAAATTGGGATTTGGGGAGCTAGGCGTCGAAAACAGTAGCTTTGACCCATGGACGTTACTGACCATGTAACGTAAGCTTGTCTGCTCGGCTCCAGTCAACTCAGTGGTTAAGGCGCAAAGGTACGTAGTTCGAACCCGACCTCCGCATCTCGGCCGCCCTTATCCAAGCTTGGGCAACCTGGTAGTATTTCAGCCCTCGTGCATCCCTCGGGTGACGTGGCAGGTAGACACCAAAAAGGCATTCCAGCTGAACGACTATCATCATTATCATTGTCTGGTGGCGTCACTAACCAACCGTGTGCCGCCTCCCGAAGTCCTATCCAACCCGACTGTGTCAAGTGGGGGGCCTTTAGAGGCCATAGAATGTCCACCTTGTTTCGCATGCCACTTGAGATAAGGCTGGACGAAAAAGGAGCACTGTAAAGTAGTTGTTACTTTGTAAGTAATAAAGTAGTGCCATGAATCATCAGAACACTGCAAAGACCATTATCATGCAGGAGACAACAAGTGCTTGGTACGCAAACAGCGTCCAACTTCGAACACCTGTACTGACACCAAACCGCCAAATCGTTCATGGACACCGTAGGAGGTCCAACAATAAAGGTGCACGACGGTTGACGGACACAACCACTTTCCAGCAAACTGCGAACGAGAATGGCCGGTCCGCAGGGCGTAGAGATATGAACAGGAACGTCTGTCTCACTTTCTTTTGGGGATATCAATATCCCCCAGAAAACGCTGTGTTTTTATGTGTGCTAGCGAACTCCCGGCATCTTCAAGGTTAAACTATGAAATATCAATGGCCTATTGACACTCCAAGGAAATTTAAATCCGACCACGTACAGAATACCATTCTTTCCACTGACTTGGATTCGGAAGCTCCGGGCATCGCCTGTTGATCGTGTGTTGTTGGATTATTAAAGTTTGTGTCCGAGGTTTTCGTCTTCTTACTATTCGCCGTGCTAGGAGTCTGGATCAAGCAACATAGCTGGGGATAGAGTATTGCCACAATCCGCATTATCATATTGTTTGCTCGCTGCGTGACAGAACCGTAACACTTTCCTGCTGGGGCGTCGATTCTTCATGTAAATTAGCGAAGTGGTTGAACGATTATGGACTTTGTTGTGGTTCCAAATTCAGACGGTAAATAAACGATCGCATGTGAGAGCTTGATCATGTTTGTTTGTCCAACTACCTGGCTTCCTGCTTCAATAACGTGCTAAACACAGCCTAAGCAACCTAACCGATGCACTATGGTTAGCTCGTCAGATGTAGAGTAGTTCTGTCCTCAAGTGGTCATTTAGTTGGCTTCCACACTCCCAATCCAATGCCGCAACCAGATGCTGGCAACAAATCGGAGACATCATCGGTCAGGTTTTCAAGATTTTCGCATATCTACGCTCAGTAGCCATAAAGCTGTGTGGTTGCACTACCACTGGTGACATAAAGAAAGCTACTCACAAGGTTGCTGGAAACTCTTCGACAGCCCACGACCGGTTTCGCCCTTCTTGGGGCTCATCAGGTAGGCGCAGTCTCCGAGTTTCCGTCAACCTTATGATCTACTTGAACCCAAATTGCACTGTTTTCAAGAAATACACTCATTTGCAAATCAATTTGGTTTTCGCGGGTGACTCAATTGAATCTCTCGTTTATGATGTCCTCCAGCTGAATGTGCTGCACATAGGCCGCCTCATGATTCAGTTGGCACGGTATTCGGGATATCACAGTATATTTTTATAAAGGGAAACCAAGGTGTGGAGACAGTTGTTGGTACGCATCGCTAATGAGAACGATCCCTAACACGGTGTCGAAAGGTTGTCCGACCGAAAACAACTTGGGAGAGCAATTTAAACTGTCGGCGATAGCAGTCAAATACCATGTGACCTGTCAGCTATCACGTCCGTTTTTCATATACAATAACTTTGATGTCGCCACTGCACAGGCAGCCGATGAACTTCGGTTCTTAATTGTTACTAAGTACCAACGATGTCGTCTGCTATTTGGTTAGGAAAAGCGGGCCTTATTTCCATACCTAGATAACTGGGTGGTGGCAAGTGAATAGTCTCGTTGATCTCTCGTGGCACTGAACAAAATTTCTCATTGATTTGTCCGTGACTGCACAAAGGCTCGTTTTTTCGCCTCCGACAAGGGATTTCTAAGTTTCTGTCTTACTGTAATACTCCAAATGACATCATCGAATACGTCATTTCAGTATCCTTGTAAATGGATTTGCGTCAATCGTATCAAAGGTTTTTAAAGCACGCTACCGTCTTTACCGAACTTCACATAACAGCGAGTGATCACAACCAGTTCTCTGCCACGAGCTTCCGCGGTCTGATTTTTCACCGTACGACGAAATTAGTTACGTATCTGTGAGGAAAAAAGTTGTTTGACCTAGGCTAGGTAGTAGGGTTGAATGACCGCGTCTTGAAACTTTCTGGGAGTTGATGAAGGTCGTTCCACCTCCATCGGTTATGCTGCAGTTTATCCACAACATCGATCCGCAGTTTTCCTCTTTCGATCTCCCACCTTTATTTTCCACATTTCACTGGTGGTTTCTTCCTCACCAATGAGAAGCTCAGGGATTCTTTCCCCTGTTTGAATGTCACTGTACATCATAAAAGTCCAATGGTATAAAAAGAGGTCTTCAAACTACGGAGCCCAGCTTTGTACATTTTTAATTTGCTTGATAACCTAACACTTTCTGAAAAGAGTGGTTTTCAAGCGAGTCTGTGGAATTAGGAGGCGTCAGAGCCCATACGTTCTTACTCAGTATGGTTAGTAGCTTATCTCTCCTCACTAAACAGCCAAGTTGTGAACTCGGTGCCAGTGGGTACCGACCGTAATGACAACTAATCGAACAGGTAATTTCATCCTTTGGACTTCAATTGAGGGAATAGTAACTTCAGAAGAGAATAGTCAATCCTTCGTCTTTTACGTATGATCCATTCTTAAGTAGCTGTATCACTCTCTCTCTGGTCGAGCTAAACATGGCACTCCCATCCGCCTGCGTCACTGGTGGTCCTATTGGAACATCAGCTTACTGTCCTCTCCTTGAATGGTGACCAGGAGACGGGACACATCAGTGGTTTGGGACGCCACCAGCTGTGACTCAGTCACTCGCTCAATGGCGTGCATTCAATGCAGGTCTCCCCTTACCCCGATCTCCCCAATGAAAAGTCCTCTGTCACTCTGTATTCTTGCTTCAACGATGTCAGACACTTTACAAGCCACAGCATTCATATGAGAACTCAAGGAAGACTTGAAACGTGAGTAAACAGTGAAAATTTCGAAGTAATCCAGTTGCCGTCATTGTTCTTTCGGCTTGGATTTCGCTGCTGTCGCCGAACACCTATCAACTGTTTTGACCAATTTGATATTTATTCGGCCTTTAAAACTATCACAAATGAGAGATCCCGTATGTTAACCCGGCTTGAAGTCTTGTTAATCTAGACCAGACCATTGCGTCCACCATTGTCGACTTCATCTGTTTGTACTCTATTGGCTTAGACTTTGGATTTTAGCTATTTGTTTTCACCTACGTTTATTTGTTACTTATGTGATGCATCGTGCGATTGACAGCGTCATCCGAAATGGTGCTTCCCGCTCGGGAATGAAAATGTTGAACCGCATCTCAGTTGTTTTAAAGCTGAGAACCGTTTAGTGGTCATAGGTAACAGCAGTGCGATCGGCTTCCGTACTCTTGAACTATTGTTTCTACTGTTGAGGTTACAGTTCTTTCACTCAGAGTTGAAACTGTACAATTCCACTCCTAGTACTGTGTTCCGTGACCAGGCAAATTATCATTGTTTTCTATTTATCTGCTCCCTCATAGTTCCATCTTACTTGACCAACACAACTGAGACATCTGTAGCCAATGTACCATTCGTTTATAGTATACCTCAGGTAAACGGAACTCAATAGCACTGAGGTTATTTTGCGTTTTACTTCATGGCACGCCATTTCATGTGTCTAGAATGATTCAGGCGGTGCTGTGAAATCATTCTTTCACATCATGTTATTTTTCTCTTCTTCAGATCACATGTGGAACAGGTAAGCTCCTCAGTTGGGTTAACAAGGTGATACACCGCTCCACTTTCATTAAATCTGGCTAGGGTATTTATTTCGCAGACCCAGAGTGTGCTGTGCTGGCTTATAACTTCATGCCAAATATTGAGGCATGTAATTGGTTAGACTACGCAATCATGTGTCTCGCTGGTTCCATACGAGACGGGGGTGTGCAGAGTACTATACTGTTATCCGGCTAAAAACAACCTTCTGGCAGTTTTCCTTAGAAGGGTTCAGTATTTTAGTTTGGTATTTACAGTGGTGATTGACTCTTTTTCTCTTCATTTCTGCTCACAATAGTGTCATTTATCTCCTTGTGTTCATCTTTTTTACGATGAGTAGCTGAAAAACATACCTGCACTTGATGACTTTGTACAAATGAACCATGAGCGTGCCCATGCTGTACCTGCAGAGAGAATCAGTGAGTTCCTCGTATGCTTATGCATGTGTCCCTATCCAGTTCGGCCACGTTTTGATTGATATCCACGTTTTTCGGAGGGCTCATCCATAGAGGGCCCTCTCTCCTTTTTCGTTTCATTATTGGGACTTGAGAAATATTGATCTAGGAGACATTTGGTTAGCAGTTATGCATTGCTAGTCTGAGGATTATGCGCCTGCCAAGCACACTTAAACGGCCGATGAATTCGGTTCCAGCGGGTCTGTCTTCGTCTAGTTAGCGGTTGGTTTGGTCGGGAAAATAGCTGCCCCTCAGTAACCACGTCACCACCACCATCATATTCGACAACTGGCGTGCCAACTGGCTTATACCAGTTGAGGAAGGCAAAAGAGAACAGCATGTGCAACATTCACGTGTACAATTATTTCAGAGTTTTGAAAACTGGGTGTTCCACGGAGGTACAGGCATATTGTCGTTCAAACCGGCTATTCGTATTTGTCCTATTATTCTTTCCTTTCGTTGCTTTGGTCCTCGTTCCCGCAGCACTTTCTTCATCAACTTCGACGCGTTTACGGCAAGACACTTGTTTGCAATTCTGGTGTTACTATTCAAGTTGATGGTGAAAACGGATGTTGTGTTCGTTTCCAGATTCACTTCCATTCTATAGAGGGGTAGTTCCAGTTAGACTTACCAGCTTTTTGCCGCACCATCTGTCGCCTGTCTAGGAGCCGTCAGCTTAGTGTGTTGCGATGCTCAGGTGGCACTTCATATTTCAGGGCGCAGATATACCAGGAAGGGGAGAGAACAGCAGGCAGTTCGGCCCATACTCCCATGAGTACTGCAACTAACTCACTGTTCTTCACAAACAGTGAATGTATGTCAACAGGACATTTTAGCGCATTGCGAGTTAGTCTATCGTTTTGTTGTTTTGACACCGGAAGCACCGGTCTTTTGTGGAATTTATAACTTTTTTCTGACGTACGTCTCTGAACTTTACTGGGACATCACTTTAGATCTGTCATTTGTGGTTCCATGAAAATTCACCACATGCCTTCTTCCGTCACGCTTCACAGCTACCGACATCGCCAAAGGAATCTCCGATGCCACGTCTGCTGTCCAGGCAGCTATTATGAGTTTGGAATCTCTCTCAAGTGCAACTCGCAATCATATCGATGGGTTACGAGAGGCAATGAGAGCCAGTGATGATTCAGTAAGTATCCTATCGGGGATGCTTTTGATCGCACCTGATATGCGTTTTAAGACGACTGAATGGATGGACCAGCTTTTGAAGCTATTATTGACGGTTATTCGGTCTACATTGTGTTGAACCTTAATCCTGATTCTGCAGATCGTTGTCGACTTGTTTGCGTAGTGTTTTGGGACGGCCAGGCGTCCCAGACAGTCGTTTTTTATTGTGCACTGCCAGATCCCTAGATTCATTAATGCAGATAGATTGATGGAAATTGTGCCTCTATTTCGGACAATCTTCTTGCCGAGAGATATCTTGTGCCGTTTACCAAAATCCATATTTAGTTTGCAGCCATCCTGTGTTCCTTAGGTAGACCTCGTTTCTCCTCTCACATTCACTTCGGCCAGATTTGTCATTAGGCCGCGTATTGTTGCCTCGGAATGAACCCTACGAAATTGATTTCCAAGATTAGTTTTGCAATTGGTAGACTACACCAATCAACAGGCCAAAACGCACAGATAGGGTGATATTCTTCCGGTTTGCATTCGTTCCAAATAACCAGCGAACACGTGCGAACGTTTTGAGTTGGCCCTCAGGCTCCTCCATGAAAAAGTAATACACACAGGCGGCGAAATTCCTCCTTCGAACTCTTCGGCCATAGCCTGCACACGCTCCTTTGATTTCTCTCCCTTGACAGAGTTCCCTTGTATGCTCTTAAATCGCATTAATTGCTCAAATGACTGAACACTTTCAGAACGTCGAATTGATTTGACATAAAGGAGAATATTACGGGTTGAGGTTGAATTTAATGGTTCTTGTATTCTGGGCTACTCTCTGGTTATTGTAGGAAGCCTTCGTAGGCAGAGTGCTTGTTACGTTTGGGGAATTTTTCAACAGGACACTTATTTATTGTTTCGGTTATTGAGAATTTATCTTTCGTTTTGACAGAGCTTTACGCAGCTTGACCTCTTGATAACATCCCTGTCACTCATTGTCGCTTTTTTGAAAGAATACGAGTGAACTATCTACAGCTCCATTAATTTGCATCCCATATGTGCTCGTTTAAAGGACCAGAGGCTTGAGATACTATTTTTCGTATGCGCGCCATGGGCTGGGAGCTGTACTACATCAACCTGGCTTCGCTGACAATTAGTTGAAACTTGGAAACCTCGACAGTGTACATACTGCAAGCCACGAGTAACATACAGCTTCCCCTAAATTGTCTCATTTACGCATAAGGCTAAATACCCCTCGGTGGACGGAGTACATGCGTTATATATATTGTACGATCCTGTGCTAAGGCCATGATCTCAAAGCAAGGAATAGGTTACTTAGCCTAAACGCACGATCTAGGTGTCCTATCTGACAGGTACCGGGTAGTCTAATTCACCAA
>NW_008751714.1:737957-796991 GCF_000715545.1 Opisthorchis viverrini
ATATATATATATATATATATATATATATATATATATGATGGAAGGTGACCTTGTGACCAATTTTGTTCCCAACGCCGACCACATCATACTCCTCTCCTTTAAAAATAGTGCACCAAAATCTAGAAAACCGAATATCAAAATGTGAATATCCAAACCTCTGGAACCGTATGTAAAAATACCAAGGATGCGAGTTGACTACATCCAGTAGGTAGTTGTAACTGAAAAAAACTACACGCGGGGAGTTCAGCTTCTTACTAGTTGTAAAGTCGGATCTGAGATGGAGGGATCTTAAGTTCGAAACAGCAGCACTTTAAAATCGACGTTTTCACCGTGACAGCTTTCTTTCGAACCGAATCACATCAAGCATCCATTGCTGCTGATCACCGTCACGCAGTTTGTGCCATTGTCAATTAGGTGGCACTAAACTCTGCCCTGGAGTAGCTGTAATTTCAGCCAACTTTCGTATTTCGTGGCTTTGCAGATTTCTATATCCTTTTGACTTGTTCATCTTTGACTCCCAACGAGCACGATATAACGGACGACGGCATCAAAATCGACCACATTTATGAAAATTACTCACTCCAGTGCACTGTCTGGACGATATTTATTCACCGTAAGATTCCATAGTTATAACGTGTTACTGGTTAGGACAGTCAGGACACTTCACTAACAAGTAATCTGAAATAGTTGGAATTGAGCACGGTTTTGAGGTAAGTTGTAACGCGCAACCGTTGTGCGGAAAGATTTTTTCAGTCCTCTGCTTGCGTCTGACCATGCATTGATATCTCATGCTTGGTTTTATCTTATGCGCAATGCGCAAGCATAACCTTTTTTATCGATCGTTGTTCGGGATTTGAATCTTCCACCACTATTTTTGATAAATTCCCCTCCTGCTTCGAACGTTTCTAGGAGGATGAGGGTTTTTTCCGGAAGGTTAGTCACCTGATGCATGCACACAACGCTTCAGCCTGTTTTTCTCGCCCATTGTATCAATGCATGATGATGCATGGCATTATTGGGTCAAATGATTGGTGACTTTCAAAGCCAGATAACTCTGCGGGCTTTGTGTCTTCGCTGTATGGACAGTCTTTTCGGTGGGTAACCTTGCTGCACATGCATCCCGTTGGATCTCTTTAAAATTCGTACTACTTATAAGTAGCCAAGTCACTGATATGTCTTCGGCTCTAATTCACTCAAAGGCGTTAGGGTCCCCTCGTAACCAAACGATTTCTATAATTTTCCGTCAATCTTCCCCACCGTTGACAGTGTCTTTAAGTCTATTTAAGTATTCCGAACAAAGTCGTCATGTATTCAATCTCAGGCAATTCGCAGTAACCAGGTCGTTTTTTGTTGTGTAGTATCAACTGGTTCATGTACCCATTCGTATAACCGCCCTCGACCATTATCACCATAAGGCTACCTTATACTTCCGTACAGCTGCAACTAACCTTCAGAGATGATTGGTGTCTACATAACAGCCATACAATTCACGTTTTCGTCAGACAGTTCACTGCTCGACGTTTAGACATTCCTTTTAGGCCATCAGTACCCTCTTACAGGAATTATCTTCGGAGGAAGAATGTAGTATCTTTTTTCCTATGTAAGCAAGCTTGAATCAGCATCCCAGATAAGATACAATTCTAACTTCATTCTTCACGTCATCGCAAGAGAAATTTCCGCAAATTGTATTTGTGTTCTTCCGAATATTTGCCATTCACTTGCAAGGTCGTATAAACGTATCTCTTCAGTCACGGTTTAAGATGCTATCCCACTCAAGGGATAGCATCCCATCCAGTGGGAAGCGAAGTTATCTCCATTTCCAGTGGTGGTTTCTTGGAGTATATAAAGTGACCTTTCACCTAACTAGTGAACGATATGGTGGACTAAAATTCGAAAGACCCGAGTTTGTTCGCCTTACAGAAGCTTGAATACTGAGTATTGTAAAGGTACCTTTAGCGACTATCGCTTTTGACTATGTCGATGTTGGCCGAATTATTCCTAATCCGGAATATTGAATTCACCTGGTGACCCTAGTTTATTTGCTTCATCGTCCGTAATCCTGATGACACTTCTAAATGTACTTTTTGATGTTCGTTTTTCAAATCCATGTGTGACATTTCTTGGTTGATTCTGATTCGTTACACAATGTTGGCGGATGGAGAATAAGACCAATTTTTTGGTACTCTGATCTTGTGAAGATTGGGTATAATCAGTTTTCGAGCTCACTGGATTCGGCACCTTTATCGTTTCACTCAAAATAGCTGACGAAGTTTCCCCATTTTTCGTTCACTACCCAACACACGTGTTGACCAGGTTGAATGAATTGCTGTCCCCCCCTACACCCGTACTTCCGGAAGTTTCTGCAGTCAGGTGCAACTACCCTTGAACCGTAGTAACGTCCTTCACTCTCACACAAACGAAGAACCAGTTCTGAACCGATAATTTTCAAAGATCCTCATGTTTTCATGTCGACGCCTTAACATCTGCAACCAGTAGGAACTCTCACGACCATCTGACAACCATTTACATCTGGTATTTATGCACCAAGCGTTTTTTATTGTTATCTCTAATTGCCTGGTCATCTTTACATGTCGTTTGTGTGCAGTTGTTTTCACCAAGTCACCTCGATCTTTTTCGTTTGCCTTTAATAGAGCCGCTCAAAAGAGAAAAAGTGGGAGCATGTGTCGCGGCTTGCAGCTCTGAAGGATAAGGCGGAGGCCAGGGCAGGTGAAGCTGTTCAGGAGGCCAAGTGAGTCCGTTAGCCATCGTTAGCACATTCTGTCTACCCTTCGTAGTTTCTTTTTGGGGTTTCCTACACTCCCGTATGTTTACAAATGCCTGAATTCAGCACAAACTTGTGTGTATCCTTCATCACAGTCCATTTTTACTCTTGTGAATTCGTAATCGGCACTCATCTCATTTACCAATCGGTATCTGAACTTAGCCACTCTGAGGACAAGTATGTGGTAGGCTCCGAACATACACTAAGCAATTTCAATCAGCTTTGTTTCGGGTCGCGTTTTCCACTCCCCACATGTAATTGGTCTGCCTGAGGTTTCAGCACTCCGATCCGTAGAAATCATAAACAAACTTGACTCTCTTTCGGCGACCATATCAGTTAAGTGGTTAACATTCCATCTGAATGGGTACTGTGACAGGAACTGCCGTTCCTTGAACTCAACTAGCAGCAGAATGGCCGTCGCTTGTGAACTCTGGTAGCCGTGCTCAGAACACCAAGTACAAAATAAATTGCCTTGCCAGCGTCACACACGTGCTAGTTGCGTCGTGTTGTGGATACTGAAATAAATGGAGTGATAATTTGCAGTCAGTTGAACGCACTTGATCATTAGTTTGAACAGCCTCACCTGTTGTTTGGGGTCCATTGTTCCTAACTTGGATTGGTAGGTCGTTTACCTCACCTTTTATTGTTTGCTTAGCCAAGTTTGGGGTGGAAATGGTCCTTGATTGGATGTATATGGCATGCGTATGAGGTAATATTAAAGCTGGACGTGTTCATCTGGGCTGCTCAAAATCTTTTAACCCATTCGCAGAGTTTTTGATGCAATCATAATTTTCATGACCAGCGATATCGGTCAGCCCTGTTGTGTTTTACTAGAGCTCGCTGTTTGAACTATCCTCATGGTCTTTGTTCATTTCACGTACTGTACAGACAACATTTGAATGCTTTGAAAGAATCACTTCACCAACTGGAACAGTCGGAAAGCTTTCTTGACTCTGATCTATTCCCCCAAGGGATAAAATCGTATGGGAAGCTGCGTTACGATCTGGATGGCTCAATACTTGAGGTGCGTCTTTTGTCGTACATGTACTGCTAGAACTGCCTGAATCACTCACTCTAGACATATCCTTTTTTCGTTCATTTGAAAGAGTTCAGCTGTTTCAAATTATGTGAGAATCTTGAGTTTGGAAGCACTTTCAGGCGAATCAGGCTTAAACATATGTACCAAGAAGTTGGGAATTGAACCGAAAACTGGAATGACTTATGGCTTCCTGTTCTATCTGTGTGTTATTTCTCAAAACCTGGTGCTAATGGTTTCCCAAGATTTTGGAGTTGCACTCTTTAGTGCTACTCTGAGTTACGTCGGAAACATCCACCCACACGTCCCCCATTTTGATCTGTCTATCTGTAGAATGTACATATGTGGTGCAATCACGTCTGCTCTGTTCCACTGCGGTTCCGATTGTTCGCCTTGTGTTTTGCGCTGGCTATCAGTTTCATCCATCGATATGTACTGTGAACGACAGAAAGCGTCCTCAGTTCCCAACATTCTTTACTACGTTTCATTGGGCCTACGTAAACTTCTAATCGATTTACGCATTCCCTCCGCTTGTTCTGGTTTTATTTGCAGGTTCGGAAATTGCAAAACGAACTTAGCATGTTAATGCGCTACAGGGATCTGGCATCAAAGACTCACGAAACGTTACTAAAGGATTTGACCAGTATCCACGACAATACTGACTTGGATAAGGCATCAAAAGGTTGGTCGCATTAGTCCGAAACAATGAATGTTAACAACTACAACTTTCAACTTGCGAATCCGACAAACTCCGTTACTCATTGGCTGATTAATTGTAAAAGGGCTATCGTCAAGAATACCTGTGCTGATGTAGGAAGACAATTATGTAGTGGTTCATCTGTCAATCTATTTTGTTTCACAACTTTAGCCGAACCATCTTTGAGGCAAAGCAAGGTTAACTTCTGTTGATTTAGGTGCTAGCGTCGTTTAATAGACTTCTGAGTCTGGTTCAATGCCTCACTATGTATGTAGTTGGTGGGTCCGGCTTGGATAACTCCAGAAGCCTGTTCGATTGTGGGTGATTGACAGACGCGTTTAGACTCCGAATATAGCGGATCGTTATAAAGTTGTCGTTTGAATTCGATACATATTGATGTTGATGCCTTTCAGATAGGATAATTGAGTTGCGCTTGTGTAGAGACTATCTTGGCGGGTTTGTGATTATTCCGATGAGATCACTGTGAACAAATTAAAGAAATTCCCCAAACTACCCACCAATAAAGATGAATCCGGATGACCACCAAAGGCTGCAAATAGTCATCCAAGGCACGTCACCGCTCAAAGCCTCCTCCAATTTATCCACACTCTTTATTAAAACTGGTATTCAAACATGGTGGTCTGACCGTTTGTTGCTCACGGTTTTCACGCTGGTTCGTTTCTTCAGGCGTGTGTTTATTTTTCGCTGGTCGTTGAGTTACCAGTATACCGTCTGGAATTTCCGTTCTTTGCGCCTATTCTCTCGTTTGCAGACGGCTCATCCCTTAGTATCGGTGAGTTGAACTCACTGATTGTGGTTGCTCATAATCAAATCGGTAAGCTGAAGGCAATATTGGCCGAAGTAGAGGAGAAGGAAAAAGCCCGCTTGGTTTCTGCTCTCGAATCCCAACGACGGGTAGACGAGCAGTTGATCGCTGACTACTTGAAGCGAGAACTGGAACAGGAGCGAAATGAATTCAAGTTGCAGCGATTCAATTGGGCAAGTCATTATGATTAATCGGTTAATCGATGTTTCTGGTCCCCAATTGCTTATTCTCTGTCTCTTCTTGGTTGTAGGGATTTCGTTAAGTGTGTTTTCACATTGCTTAATGTTCGAACAATCAGTCAATCTTTCTTGTGAATGTCATATACTATTCATTCCGAAACGGCGTGTTTATTTGGATGGCCTACACACTGCCCATCGGGATGTCAAGTTGAACCCGGCATTTCCAAAACATCGGAACCGTTTTTGCCTTGGGCTTTTCTGAACGCTTCGCAGACGGCTCATTTTCTAATTTCCAACCTTTCTCTTCTTCGCCTAAATACTGTCAAAACGGTTAAAACCTCTTGGCTTGTTCTGCATGACTTTTATTTTATGCCGCTCAAAACAAATTTGCAACTTACCTTTCTGTGTATATATAAAGGAATTGGAGCTACGGGAAGCCATTGAACAGGAACTTCGCAAGGCCCGTGTCCAATACAGCGACCACTTGTCACAAATGCTGCGTTTGAAGCAAGACGAAATGGAGCACCAGTTCACCTTCCGTCTGCGAGAGGCACTTACACAAGAGAAGGTTGCCTTCACAGCTGCCTTATCAGGGTGGACTAAACGCATGGAAGCCATTGAAGATGTGGTTGATGGTGAGCTTTTTTCTAGATGTGCTGCTGGTGGGCTATTTTTCTCTTAATTCGAATACCTGCTTGTTGTAATCAGTATTAGAGATATCTGGTACTTTGAAACCTCGAATGAAGATGCGTCAGTCCATTAGACTGCTGATACGTGGAACCAAATAATGTACCTAGAGAACCCACTTCGGTATATCCTAAACACATTATTGTGTAATTACACATTCAATGTGACAAGGTTGCCTTTGATGCCTTTGATGATGTAAGGTCCAGGACTACATGGTAGTTTTCTCTTCACTTGAGGATGAAATCCGTTTTTAACACATACTAATGGTAGAGCGAAAAGTGCATTCAGTGACAGGCAACTGTCTGAACAGAACTAGGGAGAATCTCATCATTCCCTCAGGTGTAGATGACAGTTCGGTAGGTCTTGTGCCTCTTATCTGAAAATGCCTATATTTCCCAACATTGAAGTCTATGCCTAAGGTCCTTTCCGTATCAGCTCGTGTGTGGTTCACTCACCGTACCGCAACTTTTGTTTCGAAGCTAAAGGTGGAATTTATCCGCAGTCGATTTTTATGAATTATAATGATAACTCATTTGCCATGTTTTGCCAAAACCGAATTTCCGTCTTGTAGGTGAAATTGTTACATTTCTTTTCAAGCCTTTATGGCCAGGTGACAGACTGATCGTTCGTGTGATGGTGGTATGTATTCTATTCAACGGCTGGCTGCCGTTAGATTTCCTCACCAATAAGTGACCGAGATTGACACACGCTTACTGTGATGTTTTGGGCGAAACAGGTTTATTGTTTCCTTCTTCGGGTGGTTCGTATTCCACCCACCGTTCTCTAACAATCACCATTAATAATAAATAATAATCGTTCAGCTGTAACACCCTTTTGGTGCCTAGCTGCCATGCCACACGAAGGAGGCACGAGGGCTGGGATGCAGAGGTCGGGTTCGAACCACGGACCTTCCGGTCAGTAAATTCATGCTCTAACAACTTGGTCCATCTCGCCCACCAATCATCATTAACTATCCATCAACTCTCAACTATTGCCAATGCTTATCCAATATAATGTTAGACCACCCGTCTGCATACATCTTCAACCGTAATAGTGCTGCAGTATTGCCTGCGTAGTCACTCTCGTATGGGGTGAGGATAAGGTGTTATCGGGACAAATCTCGATCGCTGCCTTTGTTTTGGGCATGGTCTTCCCTACTGCTTCGTGTGCATTTTGCTTTCCGATTGGCAGTGGTTGCTTGTTCTAGGTGCTACTCCCCCTCCCACCAGATTCAGCAGTTTCTCGACGTTCCTCGCTGCTCTTAGGTCGTACCATGTCGTTATTGTGGCGAAAAGTTGGGAATTTGATTGCAATTTCAATGGTAAAAATGGGTACAGGAACATACACTTAAGAAATCTCAAGGATTAACATGGCAGCTTATGAAAAGCCTACAAAAGAATCACAGAAACTGTAGTTCTCCGAGACTGAGATTGCTTCGTGCTATATGGTAATAAAAGTGTTTGAAATGAGCATCATATACTTCTTTAGAATGGCGAGTGAGGGAGATGAAAAGTCAAATGTATTTGAGGTATCCTTAAGAACAAAATTTTCTTCCGACATTCTTATCTGCTTGACCGACAGGGAGTTGCGCAACCGTTCAGCCAGTCACAACACTAACATTGTTAGAACTTATGTGTATGCTTTTATCGACCATCAGGATACTCAAAGTATAAGGCACTATACATAGTATTTTTGTGGGTATGTTCACATCATGGGACTAGCTAACTGGTGAGGAGGAGCCGTAAGGTGACAAGAGGATTGGTTGAATATCATTCACCACTTTAGGCTTCAAACGCAATGGTCGGGATTCTTCGAAGTTGGGGAATTTCGACTGGCGCGTGAAACACGTCATGGTTTCAGGCCAAACCTTGTTGTATAGTGATGTACAAGGAGATTCCCATTTTGTTGGCGTCCTCCTATTAATGGAGGAGGACTTATGACACGCCGTTGTCCAGAAATAACTGGAAATAAAACAACAATCGTGCTTGATTTGATCCTTTAAAACCACTATAGAGGGACTGCTTGGTGAATTACCGAAACCTCATCAGAAGCGGACACAGCAACAAAGGATTCGCATCAAAATAGAATCATTCAGTATACCATTACCTAAAAGCAACGCCTGGAGTATTTGATTGATGCCTGGTAGGATCCCACGATTTCGCTTGGGATGGAAGATCTCACAACTCGGTTGATTATTTTCAACTCGGTAAGGTTACCCGAAATCCTCGAATATCTTTAATGAGGTCTTCGGCCCTGCCATTCGAGGCAATAATTTTTAGCCGAAACTGTTGTACTGTTGCTTCTTGTTCATTTCGTTCCTAGTAGGCCGGGTCAGTTGTTAATTCCGGTGTTTATCGATTTTACTTTTGCTGCGTCCATCACTGAAATGCACTAGCAAACACACGAATTAAGTAGTGTTCGGTCGTGCATGCTGTGAAGTTAGATGTAGTTTGACACCGTTTGCTTGTTTTTGTTTTGGGTTATTTGGGTTTTTCGGATGCTTCAGGCGGCATAGATTGTTGTTTGTTCACGTCAAATTTCGACGTATCGTTCAGAGAGAGAGAGAGAGAGAGAGAGCGATTGGTAATCCTTAGACTCTCTAACTGCGTGAATTACAACGACCCTGTAATATATTTTCCGTACCTCTCATCATATTTTTTTCCGATGACTTTTCATTTCTTTATATCTCGAACTCAGGTCGCGCTGAACTAGATCGCATTGCGAAGGAAACTCAGGCATTGTGGATCGCGTGTGAGGCGCTTGCAAGCAATCTTTCTTCTAGCGTCCCGACTGTTGGAACTGGCCTTAGTGGTTCGACTACGACAGGCCCCCTTTCTGACTATGTAGAAGCGATCAGAGAGGCCGCATCTACCGGAAGCCATCCGTTTGCCCTGGCTATCCTTGAGCAAATCCCCCAAGAGGTTTCGAAGCAAGGTTTATGGATCGAGCGTGGGCTGAAGGAACGTTTTGAAAAGGTTTGTTTTTGTTTGGGTGCCTTGGCCACTCTCATCGTCATTTCAACTAACCAGAAATATTTGCATAATCTCACTACGTCAGTTTATTTACGTTGGTATAATCCCTCCACAAAGCCCAGCAAAACACAATTCTTTTCACACTTCACAGTCTGAGGTCAGTGTTTACGGATCGACCACTCACCATAAATCCAGTGTGACATGTGGTACATTGTCAACACTGCTGTGTCCGGCTGAGCGTTCGTTACTCTGTCAGCCTTGTGGAAGCTCTAAACATATCAGATGACGTCGTATTTTGTTCGTGTTAAATTGCGATATTTTGTTTTGCCGTCTTCCGTGTAATGCTATTTTTCCTTCTTACCTACGCCTACCTCGTACAGGTATACCGGGTATGCAGACGCGTTGCTTTGGTTGACGAAACTAGCGGCTCCTTGTACACTTACATGTTGTCTTGGCTGCAGTCCGTGCTCACACTGGACATATTCACAAATAAATACCTACGTACGTGGTTCAAATCACCGTCCATCCCGCAGTTGACCGGTGAGTCTGACCTGGCTGACGATGTCAACCCTCCAGAACTGGACACATTTTCTTTGCTTCGCAGTGCCAAGGCTGCTTTGACCACTGCGAAGGAACAGAACATTGGTGACGATGAGCAGATTGGAGGCGACGACTCGGATGATGGAATTGAACTAGCCGTGCGTCTTCTTGGTCAGCTTCGAGGTCAGGCTCGTGTTGTGGCTTCAGACTGGCTCGAAGATGCTCGTCGCTATTTGGAAACGAAACAGGCTGTACATGCTCTGCTTGCCTATGCGGCAGCCAGGGGTATGTCAACGTATGAGAAACGGCTGTGAAACAACCGAGCTATATTTGTTCAACTGCGTGTGTGTTCGGTACACATAGCACTCAATGACCTGCTTGCAGATGCCGTAGTATTATTTGTGTTAGTTTAAGAAGTACAATGAACTTGCCTGCTTTACCACTCTGTCGACGAGACTCGCAACATGAGACCCATCGCAACCAGTGTGGTTTCTTCTTTTCGGAATTTCAGTGCTCGCGCATCGTTTTCTAGAACTGCTTGACTTACTTGTCTCCGGTCAGATAAACTGTACAGCTTTAGAGCGTGAACCTTCGTTGCGTCCCAATTAGAATGTTTTGATTCCATATTCTTCCTTTTTTTAACAACCTACGGTTTTGTGGGATTCTTTTGAAAACATGTTGCACTTCGAATGACGTTAGCCACTTTAAACCAAACCAGCAGTGAGAATAAAGAACATTATTTTCAGTGACCTCATCCAAGTTTGCCATTGCTTTGAAACCAACAGGTGGTCAAACACACGGATAAGGGAAGATAAAGCGAGTATAAGTGACATGGATTTTGGCTGATCACTTTGTGCAGGCCAATTTAGAGCATCACACATACCGAGATCATGCATTCTTACGGGACGTATGGCACGCCGTAACCCAGAAATAACTGGAACGGAACTCATGTGGAAATAAAACAACAGTCGTGCTTGATTTGATCCTTAAAAATCACTATAGAGAGGGATTACTTGGCGAATTGCCGAAACTTCATCATAAGCAGACGCAGCAACGAAGGATTCGCATAAAAATAGAATTATTTAATATACCATTACCTAAAAGCAACGCCTGGAGTACTTGATGGCGCAAACAGACGGTGGATACCTGGTAAGATCCCACGCTTTCGCTTGGGATGGAAGGTCTCACAACTCGGTAAGGTTACCCGAAATCCTCGAATTTGTTTAATGGGAACAGTGATTTCTTACGATTTTCTTTCACGTAAATTTCACAGTTCATCATTCATGATGTAAACACTCTTTAAAATAAACTACCAGGATGGGTCTTCGAATACAAGAAAATACCTTAGGACAAATGTGTAGACAGTCAGGGGCTAATACTCGTGGTGTTTTTCTTGCACCAGGCTGATGCAATTACCAAACCCTGAAATTCCACCATGGGAAATAGAACCATGTGACTGAACCACGGAAAAAACGAGGACGAGCTACCGGATGACCTTCTCGGTATGAAGGCCAAACGAGCCAGCAGGTTATCATTTCCTAGAAAACAAAGGGCAATGCAGAGACCATAGCGACGAACCGACGAATATCTCGCCGCCAATCTATGAGGTTCAACAGTAAAAGCCGCGCAAACGGTTATCTAAATCTGAGACTAATCGGTCGGTCTAGGAACGGAAAGTAAACACGCAATAACACCCCAGCAATTTCAATTACCAAGGTCTCCGTACATCAAGAAAATGTGCCCAGTTGACGGTTTATCGTAAGTCTCCTCACTCCTCTAAACCGGACATTAGATGATCGATCGCATCCAAAATCGGGGACATATGTGTAACTGAGCGTTTATCCAATTGAATGGCTTCCTGCTACAATACTAGTCGCTGGGCTACTAGCAAAGTTGGTACAAATCCAGTAAGATTAACACATTCCGCTTTTGACCTGGCAGCTAACAGGAAGGGCCCATGATCGACCGAAAAAGTCCTATAGGTCATAAATATGGGCTTTCAGGTGGGTGAAAAATGCCTGAGGTGAACACTAGGGGGGAACTTATCTGGTGACTTATGCACTCATCTGCGTACCAGTTTGGTTTTGATGGGAGGCTTTGGGACCCAGTTAAATCTCTCGTTTATGGTGTTTTTCTGGTCAGAAAGGTGGGCTTTCAGTGTGGTGCGAAATGCGTAAGGGAATCCTTATCTTACTTCGGTGGGGCCTCATTTATGAGTTTATCAGAGTGCATCGCAAATACATTTGTAACAATTTGTCGGGACATCTGGAAATGGGAGGATATTTTCCCATGCAATCATGTAATGCCTTCAAAAGTTCCCTGATGCTCAACAGTTGCGCATTAGTGTGTCTGTTCCTATTCCCATAGGCCCATTTAGTACTTTGTTGTCAGAATGCCTTTGAATGAATCGCCTTAGACAGGACATCTTGTTATTTACATGTGGCCGAATGGACCGCTCATCAGTTATATGTTGTACACTTCTGGTCAGTATGACGTACCCCAGCTTCAACTGTGTTCCATTTTCTTGCGATTATAGGATCTCCTCTAGACTCTGTTGATTAAGTTTTACTGCTGTCCATTCGTTCCAAGTTCACGCAGATGTGCCAGTCGATAATGGTGCGTAATGGTCAGCAATATATTATTCACAGCTATAAGTTTCACATAGAATTCGGCCGGAAAAATGGTGATGCGTACTCTTATGTTGGTTTGCAATTGATAATTGGCTGAAAAGCAGATCCGGATGAACTAGAGGTCAACCGGCTACGCAGATGTAGATTAATCACAGGGTTTGGTTGCACAATGTTTGATTGTTCTTCATTTGTTTCCTCCTGAACGTTGTCTTCCGATGATTCTGAGATGAGACAAGAAAGTTGAGATTGTATCACGGTTTCAATGAACGATCGTCCTAATGCAACTAGCTAAGTGAAGTAAAAACCCCACCTATGGATAGTAAAAAACAAATCACAATTCTAGAAGCCTATTCAGCGAGGTTAGTAGAACAGCAAGTGTAATCCGACCCAGTCGAATGAGCAAAGCTTCATCCTAGTGGACTGCGTTCCGCTTGTACATGGTCGATCTGTTAGCCGCCGCCGCATCGTCTCTTTTGTTGTTATCTGTTGTCGCCAGTTGCAGTTATTCGCGGTTACATTGCAACAGAACTGTTGAAGTCAGTCGTAAGCGTGCAGTTACTGAACTATTACATCAGTTATCGTTTAATGAAATTGGGAAGCAATATCCAAACTGATTAACCTATTTATCTATTTATTTTTCGTTGTCTTCCTCAAATCAATTTCGATTAGTTGCACGAACAGAAAAGTCGGGTTACTGTCTCTAACACCGTACGCTTCTTACGTCACAGGTGGGTTTGTACTCTAATTATGACTTCATGGATTCACATGAATAATTGCGCCAGGACAGGAGGACGACTGTTCAAAACGAGAGCGATGTGAGACTGAACAATAAACCTCCCGCAAAAACCATCACATGCATCAACAAAGTTGTCCAGCGGGTTACAAGCGTCTGTGGCGCTACCTGACTGGGAAGTCCTGACAAGCGGGCCAATCGATCGTCACAACCAGGACAGTTACTGGGTCATCGTATAGATGATGTGTCGGGCATACTAATCACATCGTTCAAGTGCGAACACGTTTGCCCGTTCAGACGCGCTACCTGACTGGGAAGTCCTGACAAGCGGGCCAATCGATCGTCACAACCAGGACAGTTACTGGGTCGTCGTATCGATGATGTGTCGGGCATACTAATCACATCGCTCAAGTGAGAACACGTTCACCCGTTCAGATGTGAGAATTCAGATGCGTCCAACGTGCGCTGGTGGAATAGTGGTAACACGTTCGCCTCGCATGTCAGGTGTCCGGAGTTCAAACCCCGGTACGGCCATTGGATATGCACTGCTGATGAGCTCTAACAAGAGCGAAACCCGAGTCCAGTGCTTCCCTTTGGTGTGGATTCACACGAATAATTGCGTCAAAACGAGCGTGATGTGAGACTCGACTTCATGATCATCACGATCGACAGCACATTGTTATCGTTCAACACTGATGTTCAGCAGACTAATATTCTTGAGAACCTTAATGTGTAGAAAAGTATGAAAGTGTATCCGCATGGGACTTGATCCTAGCCTAGCGCAATCGTTCTGAGGTGCCTAAATACCCAGACAGGCTAGGAAGAAACTCTCAACAGTAGCGCTTCGGGGAAAAGCGGAGCCCCTATCCTGGAAAGATGGTCACACCGACAATACCGCGGGCTGTTTCATACCTCTCCGTCAGATCAAGGGTTGGACACGGAGATTAGTATTATTTTCGGCAAGCGATTCGGCGTGCACAATAGATGACCTGAACACTGGACTGACCACTGTGGGACCCACTCCCTGATTGAAGTCCCTGTTGAACAACAAGCACTTTTTCTCAGTGTCTCGGTGGGGATTTGTCTGCACCGGTCTATACTAGCTGTACTTCTGAGAAAACGGGTATCAATGACCTGAAAACGTTTCAGTTCCGTTGCTCGAAAAGCCTACGACGTCTGGCAGCCATAGGGCAGAACAACCCATAGTGTAGCCTGGCATACATATCTCTTGAGACTCAGGCTGCTGTGCAATCATGAATAATTCAAATTAGAAATCGCAACCCGAGCGTTCGGAATTCGTGCACTGACTTTATCTGTCACACTACAGCAAGAGTCAATGCCCTTTCCAAGCTACGTCAAGCGGTCCGAACACTCGAGGGACTCCTTGGATTGTAAGAGGCGTGACAAGTGAACCTGTGTCCAAGAGCACGTTGTGGTCGTAAAACATACCAGTGGACGCAGTCAATTCGGTCAGCTAATCCAAAAGCACATGTGCCTTTCCTTCGAAGAGGTGCACGATATCGCCTGCATATTCTAGATGGACAAGGGTTTTATCAGCAGCTGTTGCAACATAGCGCTTGACTTGGAACACGTCCGGTGACAATGAACAATCAGCCAATGAGGTCAGAATAAGTGTGTATACTGTATGCTACGGTTCTGCACAATCGTCCGTTTTGAGTGAGATGCTTGTCGAGTGGAACAAAACGGAATTCCGCTCTGTATGGCTAATTGATATCTGGGCACCCACCTAAGCCAGCAACACCGGTCTCATGAAATCAGAAACTGTACATCGTGTGGAGAGGCGGCACAATCCGGCGTGGACACCGAGTAGGAGAGAGCTTATCAATACTCGAAATATCCTATAAGTGGTTGGACCTGGAAACGTAAGAGCTAGTTTTGTAGCGGCTATGGTCCTGGTTGTGTACCTTGTCCCGAAATCGTTGGCCATCAGCGAATATACAATGATTCCTTGGTGAAACGTCAGTAGCCACATTAAGTTTACCAGACCTGTTTTAGCTGCCTGGCGTTACCAGGTGGCTGATACTGCGAAGCAGATCCTCGAGATCTCAGCCACTTATTGGTCTTCACGCATGCCTTCACATGCTGAGCACTTCGGGTTGCTAGAACAGCTGCATATGTATTATGTCCTGAAGGCAGATAGTGTTTAGACGGTTGAATGTTTGACTGGTCGCAAACAACGTGTAGTATTTCCCTTCTTCCGCGAGGTTCCTTAGGTATAGTTTAATGCGATAGTCAAGTCCGGATACGGGCGCCAGCCAATTATGTCAAGCCGCTCGGGCGTGCGTTAGACAGGGTGGGTAACCTCCTATGGAAGCATGCCGATTAAGTGTAGGGACAGTTCAGCTAATTGCCAGCCGCTCTATCGTTAAGCCAAACCACCGAGGAAAAATTATCGTCTGGTAGATCAGGACCTAACTGCTATATGGATGAGACAATCACAAATAGATTCATAAATTATGTTTGATGCCAAAGAACTTGTAATCGCTAACTACAGTACAGGCCTAACTAAATAACAAATGCAGTAATAAAAAGGCCAAATACTGCACGAACAGATGATATAAAACTGCACGCTAGGTTATGTTGTTCGAATATCGAGAAAGTGAAAGCCACACAGCAATTTGTTCACAAAGCCTCAACCGAGAGAGAGGCAATGGATTGTCGGTGGATAGGTTACAATCCATGGAAGCCTTGACCGGGTTACTTGGCAAAACTGACAAGTGCTGACTGCAAAGTTAGAAGCGGATCAGGATGTAGCAGTCCTCCATAGTTGGGGCACTTTCCAGTGTGGCAACCTGTCACGGTCGGTGGGAAATGTCTGCCCAGTAACTAGTATGCCTATCCTAGGGAGCTCTGTCCCTCAGTTTCACTCTTATACCTCCACTTCACAACTCTCACGTTTACCCAATTTTGCCTTCTTCGTCCTTTCTTTTCAGCCTCGGTTATTCCTGGCTGACGGCAACACTAGCCACTTACTCACAGGTCCCACCTAGCACTGAAAATGAGAGTTATAATCATAATGCTTGTCATCACCTTGCTGAGTTCGATGCTATTCTTTCAAGAGCCTTCAGCTATTCCCCTCATTGCATCACTGGTAAAAGAAACGCAGACGATTTCTTTTTGCCTACGGATTCAACACTTGGCACTTCTTAGAACGATTGAAGTTCTTTTGGAATAACAAGGAGGAGTCAACAGTCCTGCTGTGTTGCTCTGATGGTGGAAGTAAACTCAAGTGAGAAATAATGATCGCGACTGATAAACTCCGTCAGTCTGCTCTCGATATTGTTACGTATTCTGGTTTAAAGTCCGAAAGATACCATCCAAGGTAAAAAGATGGGATTCATGAAGAGATAAGCGGCATGCATTCTGGTTGAGTACCGTAGAATCATTTCTCACTACCACTTACTTGTTTCGGGTGAGGTTCCACCTATGTGAAACGTCTCAGGTTTCTGTGTTGACCCAAGCTCTTGACGAATTTTTGTGAGTCGACGGCTCTTTATCGAACACAGTGGACGGACTGCATAAGTCACATCTCCAGGTTTTCTGCTGGTATAATTCTTTCGACAGTTGACCTGATAGCAATGGACATGTACAGGATTACAAGAGTACGTTATCTCGAAGCAACTCAATATTTCCTAACAACAATTGGGTTGCCTTACGAGGACTCAAGGGGGCGGGAAAATAGTTAACTGCACGGGGAGTGTCCTTGGAGCATTCTTCGAGCTACAACGCACAATAAATCTGTTTTCTATAGTATGGCTAGCCTGAACACTAAGAAAGGACGTTCGAATGTCATCCGGAAAAAAACACGATAGCCCAATAATTCACCGTTTACAACTGAAAAAGGGGTCAGAAATAATCTGTGGCATTTTTTATATTAAACCCAGTCATATATTCCTCCCGTCTGTTGTGCGTTTTCCTCTGTGTAATTATTTACGGAAAACTTCACCTTATTCCAGTAATAGAAGGAAGATCTAGTGGCAACCAGGTGTGCAATCTAAATGTGGAGCTTCATGGCCAGAGAACTGTCTGCATGGTTACGCGTCAGTTCTTTTCTTCCATTTGCTACAGTCTGGAATAACGTTTACTGATACGTACAACTCCTTCAGCAACGAGAAACCCTATATATTTGGTTTTGGATTTGAATGAGAAAATGCCACGGTAGGTTGTGCAACTGCAGGTAATTCATGAGGACACTTTATGGATACTTTATTCTCATTTAAGCGAATCAAGCGAGTGACTTTTCAGTTACGAGTTTACACAAACTACTATTCGGCCATTAGCAGTGCGATTAGATCGTGCCTAAACAATGTGTAACCCCACACTAGTTCAGTCAGTTACTTCATACTTCATGTTCTTGTGTTAGTCAGCTCGGACCCCCGCGAAACACACTATGTTTTTCTCACAGGCAGGTTACTTGTATTTTGTGAATAGTGCGGCTATTCAACTCTGTTATTTACGTCCTATAGCATGATTGGCATGTTTGAACCGACCACGAAGTCTCGCACTTGTGGCCCCGTGCTTTACACACCTCTAAAAACCAAGTCTGGCCGACCGATTGGTTACAAAAGTGAGTCGCGCGTGAGTTATGCATCAAGTGCAAGTGCGGTCCACCTCACGTAGTTATAGTCGAGTGGATTCATCACTTACCAGACGGTGTAGGATAATTGCGGGCCTACTTTGAGGCTCAGGTCATTTCCACTGTGGCCAGGAAGAAATCCATTGACCCAATCTATGAGGCTTGACAACCTTACTATGGCTGTCCTGCCAAAAATACCAGAAAAGCGTTACATCCTCCGTACAACTACAACCCTACTGCAGACAACTAGTCACTCAATTCACGGCTACCCGTTTCTCCACTTGGCGGCTAGTCGTTCTTTGTTGCGTTTTATGTTCAAAGTGGATTTCTGTTAGGCTCTTCTCGTCCTAGGTTCGGCATCATCTGTTGGTTTAACACTTCAGGCTATTTCTCCCTTTCCTAATGCTCCGTCTAATTGAATTTTGTTTAAACGAGGCCCCTACTTGGGAGTTCAGTATGTGAGAAATAAACCCTGTGGCTTTCGCTGAAAAAAGAACCTCTTGTGTTCTTTGTTATCGGCAGCGCTGTTACCCATTAGCAGACTTTTTGTGGGTGCCGCTAGATTATTAGTAGTTGATCTGTGGAACTTCCGGTAAGAAGTTTGGCGTGAGGCTGAAATTGGCAGATCAGTTGCGTATATTGTTCTTCATATTCAAACTACCTGAGCACTGTATAAAAACCGAAATTTCTCAGGCAGTATAGGCCTGTGCCTCTGGTTGTCCACACGCAAACCTTAGGAAGTATGCCCATGTCTTCTTGGAATATTGTCTCCATGTGATCGCACTTTGCTTCACCTTGGTCTCTGGCAACTTTATGCAGTCCGACAGATATTTTCTCAGATAACTTATATTTTTCGGACCTTGTGGATTTCCAAACTCGATATCAGTTTGGACCCGACCTTGTATGTGCCGGCCACCCATTCAAATACGCCTGAGGACGCAACACTCCATTATTGACGTCTGGTCATTCCATGGACGGAACTCTCTTTCTAGTGTACCGACGGAAGTAACACCATCGAAATTACCTAACAGAGGCTGGTTAAGGATTCGCGCTGTCGGCTCGGCTCAGTAAACTCCCTTACTCTTGCTCAGTGGATTAGAACGTCAGGAGTAGTTTCAACACATTGCAGTTCAATGTTCTGGATAAAATCAGCATCTGGGGACTTCGAAAACGACACAACGAAATAGCCATTATTGGTTTCTACGCGGGTGAAAACTCCGGTCATAATCAAATTGGGTTATCGTTCTCCTGTTTGACCAGTTGCAATAAATGTCTTATCTGGCAGTCAGTCCCCTCGTCACACCATACTGATGATCACCTTACGCTCGTAGTAATAGATCATCCCAAAGCGACCTGCGATATCGGATACGGTTCTGCAATCAAAATCCTGTTTTTTTAGTAACTTCGGTATAGGTCTGCGCTGCAACTAAAAGTGCAAATGTTTCTGAGGTATTTTTTCCAGTTGAAGAGATATCTCAGGGAAATCACCTCTCGTTCTCTACATTTAGAGAGAATAAACTAAATTATACGCCATTGTGAGTCTGTAAACTTTTTCATCTGTTGAGAGCAACAGCCGGCATCCAAGCCTCGTCTTCTTATTACATCCGTACCGCTGTCATGTGAGCAAACAGTTGAGTAGAAAAATTCAAGGGCATGTGCCTCGTGATATAGATCCTGAACCCCGCATACATACTTAAGTAGGACGTGACGGTGACCAAATCGGATCAGTTGGCAACAAATGTTTTTAAATTATGTTTTTTTCTACATAAATCGCATGCGGAATGAACAACCAAATCAGTCAGTAGTGCTTCTCGGAAATTTGATTAGAAGCCTGTAAAAATGCATTAGCCTATTGGGGATTATCGCCGTAAATCGCTTACCTGAAATATAGAGGCAGCACGATTAGGAGTTACGGAAATTCGTAGAGTAGGCTTCTGTACTTCTGGCCCACGCCTATTCAGTTGAACAAAGTCATCAGTGCTGAATGGGTAATCCACAGAATCCTGCCGCTCGTCTATTGTAAAAGCTCCGCGTGCTACCATTGAAGAAGTAGCCGTTCTCCCGGCAGCGGATTTCTCTCTCATTTGTTGCAGAAGGCCTTGCAGGAAATCAGGCATTAGAATAGTTTGTCCCCCCTGACGTTCCTCTTCACGCCTTTTGAGTTCGTTCAATTTGCAAATTTTGTTTCGCAGTGTGGATCGTGGAATACCGTAGACACTAGCTGCGCGACGCGTCCCCAGTCGACCGAAGCAAATCGCACGAACCGCCGCCGATAGCTCTGCCTCTGTATATGGTCTTCTGAGTGGTTTACCTGGTGGATGGTCTCTCGTGATTGACATACCATACTTGCATTTAATCTTAGTGAACCGAGTGGCGCTCGTGATAGTTGCAGCGTCGGCAGTTGAGTTGATTTTGCTGGTTGTCGGTTCTGAGTCTGGAGGTGGTCTATCCCGATACATACCGGGTCGTCGTCCCATTTTCTGATGCACCAACGATGCCACATTTTTCTTCAGCCACTGTTCTCTGAAAAACTGCACAAACGACCTAGATGAATCACTGATACTCGTTCTGACTGGTAAATCAGGAAGAGTAGGATAGTTTGTTGCTGCTTCGGATGCGGTAAGTAGTGTGTGGAGTGTTTGGTGATATTTTTGTCGGAAGATGAAGTCAAATGGAGTGGAATAAGGCCTATCCCGACTGACGGTCGCCTTCGTTTGCTCCAAAGCAAACGGGTCTGTGGGGCAAATGCCATTCCTGATCACCGGATAGTTGATGATTTGAGCCAGAGATCTGAGGGGAAATTTGCGAAATATACACATGCCAAGAGATCGGAGCATCCTATCATTCAATTTCAGCTAACATCTACTAACAATAGAATTTAGGTGCAATTATCCTACAGTTACCAACTTATATGGTCTCGTCATTTTATTTTCAAATGAAGAATCACAATGGTGAGAAGCTACCAGATTCCGTTGAGAACAAGTTTGTGGATTGATTCTGCTAGTCATGTGCTAGTACATCCCGCATCACAAGTGTGAAGAACCAATAAAATACTTAAAACTCAACAGATAATGGTAAATGGTGGTTGTACAGTTGATTCGTCTGGTTTATTCTGTAAGTCAATTTTGAATTGTCGCGAGTAGTCGAGTAACTGTTCCAAGTTTTTCGTAATCGTTACTGGACAAATTATAATTTCGTGCATTGGAATGCTACGGAAAACTGAAAGTCCTGGACTTATGAAAGACCGTTCTTTCTTTTCGAAATTCCAGAATCAAATCCTTCGGTATTCTTGAATTTCATGAGGGTTTTTTAGTTTGAAATACGTTGACTAATGTTTTTGGTACTGCTCTTACTGGGCTACAGTTAGACTGTTGACTCAGAAAAGTGTGCAACAGATCCGGTAGACTCCTGTACTACCGTTCGACTAACGTAAACGATTAAACACCCCGTGCCTTTTCATTCGATTATGACGGATCTCCTCATCCTCTGACAAAAAATTCTCGGTCTTACGATCCAAAAGCCCCTCCCCTGAGTAAGAGTGAGCACCATCCATCCACTCAAGATTGCCTGGCAATGGAAACAAATTCATTCACAAGCACAGCTGCAGCCTTCATAATTGGAAAGTATTAGGGACCGATTGGGTAGTCGTCGTTTTAGAGAGGTTTGGCAAACACCAAATCCACCTGTTGTTTACCAAACTTTTTGGAAACGATTCAGGCCTCCTACTTCGTTCTCAAATCACACATAATGCTCGAATGCATTCCAGTTGTCTCCATACGGATCGTTTGCCAGTTATCTGTATATAAATCTACTGGAGCTCTGTGGAGCCCAATAGTGTTGCTTCGCGCAAGTCTGTGGTATGCAAACTGCCACTGTAACAAACTTTGGATAACAGGTATTTGATGGAATGGATAACATGTTCTGCTATTGTCATTTTAGTTCTTTTGTTGGTGACTTCATTTCCTTTCAGACGTAAAATGACCTTAGACCAGGTGGACCCCCTATCAGTCATGTTTACAGTCGGCCAGTTGTAAAGCGTTGTAAGCAAACCTGTTTGCAGCACACGGTGTTCAGTAGGGTGATAAAGTAGAATTGTTCACATGGCATTTACGCCAGAAATCTATCTTCGCAAGCGGTGTTTTGGCTATTCTGGCTATTCGTCTATTGGTAACTCGTCAACTGCTGCTACTCGTACCGAAAGTAAAGTAGTAGAGTCTGGCTAGGCAATAATAAAATTGGTTAACGACAGATACCCTCTGTCTAGTTGAGTGAAAGAACGTTTCAACGAGAGATCCAGTGGCTGATCTTCAGCTTCGCTTGTGCAGGCGTTGGTGTACGCCTCTCTGCTTAACATTTCCAGTTGTCTGTTATTCGACTGGCACAAGGTCGAAAGTGGAGCACTCCACGTTCTGCATTGAAACTGCTTTTCTCCGTCGGATTTGGTTCCCGGGTTGTGCTCACATCTTCCGGAGTATGATGTTTTCTCCTCATGAACAGCTTTCAATGCTCTTGTCCCAACTGACGGCGTAGCTTCCGAAGACCAGTGATCCACTGATCGCTTTGGGATGTGGATTGTATCACACAATGGCATACATTCTGTAATGAAGCACACAATTGGCATGAATGATCCTTATTACCTGAATTCACTATCTAATGCGCTCTGAAGACCGAACACGTAAAAAATGGTGTGCATAGAAATGGTATTGTGATCATTTCTCTGTGTAAACGGCATCAGCTCAAGCATCATCCAAAGGTCTAAGAAAACTTGGACCGGTGAGAATAACCCATGTCCAAGAAGAATCAATCCTATAAGGGCTAACTGATTGTCGCTCCCCACGGGCAACCCCCCCCCCCAAGGATTCTCCACTACTAGTAACACTTTCTAGAACAGTTACGTCCCCAAGACATAAGTTATCGACCAAATTCCTTTTTTTGCCAGTTAATCCGTAGCTCGTGTTGCGCACTTTTTAGCACAGGTTTTTCATCTGTGATGCAGACTTCATTATTATCGAGAAATAGAAATAATAGGAACAACTTTGAATGCGTTGCTTCAGATACTTGATGGCGCACTGCTGAACACAGCCACACCATTTAGCTTTCAAGCATTTAAGGGCACAGACCAGCTTACGGTCAACCAGTTACACGCCCACACACTCGGTGATCTAAGCCTAACCAATCAACATTACTGAATGTAAGCAATTCGTATTATCTAACAATAGTGAAAACGATCTTCAGAAAATATGGTTACATCATCTACCATGACCCCAGGAGTGAGCAATTACTTAAAATGTCCGGGTTTGTGACAAGTTATGTTTTCGGGTGGCCAAAATGTGCCGTCGAATTCCTCTCATCAACCGTTGAGCAGATGACGAAATCATGAGATTAGCAAACAAGACATTTCCTCTCATTTGAATCCGGTATGTTGTGACCAGCTTTCATAGCCAATTAGGTTTGTTCCAAGTCTGACAGTCTTTCGAAACTCGTTTGTTCCTAATGCCTTGTGAACGAAAAATCCCCGATTATGACGTTTTACCTGGATATTCGTGGTTGGTCAACCCTTCAGGGACTACTGAAAAAATTTCCAATTTAATCCTACGTGGTGGTAATCTCTGTTGGTAGCCCTCTGCTTTTCTTCTACTAGTTCAATTGGATCAGTGTTTTAGTTGTCTGACACTGTGGTGAGAACCGAAGGACTACTGGGATTTTAGTGAAGATGCTGTTGTTGGTTCATAAAATATTTATTTTCATGCTGTAGTTGAAATACCTCTTTTCATCTCCAGACGTCAAGGATGTTCAAGTACCAGTAGATCTGTGTTTGTGAGGCGCAGACCAGAATAAATGTAATCCAGGAATTGGAACCTAATGGTTAGAAAGTCGGCTTTTATTCGTAATATTGAGTCTCCGTCCCGATACATACGCAACAAAATGTGGGTCAAAGGTACTAACATTTGGGGCTGTGACCTATTCATGGGAAAGTATTTTCGGGCAGTAAACTCCTGGAAATCCGGTCTGCTCATACCTAAGATGAACAGCACGTTTCCCTAGTAGGCAGACTGTTTGTTGCGTCCGTCTTTCAGCCCTGCTCTGCATTTACCCAAGAACCACGCCCCTGCTACAGAACTTGCTCCCACATTGCATGGGGTAAACAAGCCTCAGAAACTCTACATCTGAGCAACCAGTGCCTTCATTCGTGCATTCCTGGGCGAATTGTAACTCAACCATTACTTTGCAACTTGCCTGTCTAAATTCTGGTAGTTGTCTGTTGCTGAACTTTTACAGAATCAAATTTTACAGTCAGCTATGTGGCTTGTGAGTTACGCGGACCTGCTTCCTATGTATGTCCTGCGATTTCCAGTTTAGCCCTAGGGGCGACCCTTGACAGTGTTAAGTTAGGCGCTGTAATGGTCATTTAATTTACCGAGTACCGTGCAATCCGGCTCTTGCACGACCAGTATCATCCTGCTGATGAGAACATATCGATCGGCAACTCGCTAACTTGCTGTACTAGCTCTCTATGGTGAAATATGACATCAGTTAATCTGAGGGCGGTTTGCACGTCCACTGCTCCGTATCTATGTTCTTGCTCGGTAAAATAAACCAATATGAACCTTTACTAAGTTAAAGGGATTTGCTCCACATTGGAGCTTTCAAACTGCGTAGTCTGTGTCCAATTGGGCAATATATAGCTTTTACTCAGACCTTGCTCGCTCATTCTGCCGACGTATGCTATCTCTGAAACACACTCCAGTTCCATCATACATCTCAGATCACTAGAGAAGAGTCCATATTTCCCGTAATTTACTCTTCAGGTGTCCGGAGATGGTACATAGTGTCTTGTAGGATCCACGGAGTGAGAGTCGTGCTTAGCCCCAGGACTGAATGTACCCTAATTCACTGGATTCAAGTAAATAGTCGTCTGTGTGCTGTTAGGTTGACTGGTTCATTCAGCACCAATACATCTCGACCTGGCAAATAGCGTTTTATCTGCTGTAGTTATACACTTCGACAGACGGCGGCTCCCAGGGCGTGAAAAACAGTTTTTATCGGGATTTGTCACGTTTAACACGGTCAGCAACGTGTACAAGTATTGTGATCCTGGCAGGTGATATGAATGCTCAGGTTGGCCGACCAAATTCTGATGAAGCTCATCTTGGCTGCCGACTCGGGATTGATGCTCACCACACTTCTTCAATTACTTACTGGAAATCATTTGTTCCTAGCCAGCACAAACGTTCACACAGTGCGACTTAGTTGCATCACGGAGAAATCATTTACCAGTAAACGGTTAAGATACAAGAGGACTCCACTAGACTCCGATGGCGCCATTCTAGGGGCAGGCGTATCAATTCACTTTCCCCCAGGAACACGTAGGTTAATGTGAAAGCATTCATTTCATTACCTGTAAAACGTCTCTCTAGCTCGAAAATATGGAGGGGAGGACATTTATGTCACAAGACCGCAAACCATTATGGATATTCTATCGCCGACTTGATTTTCAGGTGTGTATTTCACAACTTGTGAACAATTGGACTTTGAAGTAGGACGTAAGTCTCGGATACCACGCTTGTTTGACGAAGTTTGAGAAGGAGAAAACTGGTATTGGACTTTCGACGACTTTCGATTAACCATGTGATTATTGTAGAGGCGCTCCAAGAAAACAGTGTATATTACGGATTATTCAATCTGTTTTTCTCTTCTTTAGAATTCTGACTTACTTAAAACACCAACAAGAATTCCCGTGCCAACTATTTATAAACCTACCGACTGACTGGATCCTCCTGTCTGCCTGCGACTTGCCATTCAACATTTCATTGATCGAATGGGAAACATAAGGCTTCGTTTTCAAAGAATGCTCCGTGTGCTTAATGGAGAGTGGTTGTAGCTGAGTGGCCTCGATTGCGGGAGCACTAGAGTATTCCAGTTTTTTATGTTCTGTCAAGAGAAGAACGAGAGAGGGGTTGAAATTCGACAGTTCTTCAGTCGATACTTTCAAAGGAGCCTACTATCCCCGATAAAACTGGCGAATAAACCACTGGGGTCATCTGGTGAGGATGTTTGTATTCCATTCCACCCAATCAAGCGAAAGTGTCGGTCGTTGGCTTGTTCGCTGAGTTAGGCAATTTGATTGCAAACGTTGGGAACGTTGGTACAACCACTAACCCACCGCGACGCACCACTAAGCTACCCAATAACCCACTAATGATATCATCTCGATTGGTGATAAAACGTTTGGAATCAAATCGCCTAGCTCAGCGAACAAGCCAACGACTATCTATGCTACCTGAGCAACCGACATTTTCCTCTACAGACAAACGAAACATGTTTCAAATGCATTTCAAACATGTGCGTTGTAGTGCAATTAGGATTCTGCTAAGTGATGACTTGGTGATTGACGTTTCTTTCATCCTCTGAGGACTATGAAAAAGAATACACATCGAACTTAACCTCAAGGTGATCCTTTATTCGTTTCCATATTCTGCCCACGCACTTTTGACCTCCACCTGTACCCTACACTCACCTTGCCGCAAAGACCGTCCCGTCTGACACTGGAACATTAACATATTCGTAAATGTGTGAATGTGCGCATGTTACCCAAATCGTGTTCGTGCCTCGTTTTCTGAGCCTGCCTGGCTTGTTCTGTCATGATTTCTGCGTGATCGCACCGCCAATCAGAATCACGTGACTGGCATCGGAAGGGACGTCCGTTGACATTCGAAGCCACATCTCCATTTTGATATTCGGAATCTCCATATCTATGCGTTACTCAATGTTCCGTACCAAGAACCTCAAAGAATACCGTCTAGTCTGAGGTGTTGTATCACTTCTGTTCTTGTAGATTTGCTGCTACCTGCAGTCACGTTTACTTAGCTCTGATTCCTACCGTTTACAATTTTCCAACTGGTGTTGTGTCTAAACGTCTTTTTTCTTCATTTCCGCGAGCCTTAGTTACGTTCCTTCATGGGCTTAGATGAATTCCTACAGTCCTAAATGGAGGACTTTCAGGAAGACCAGTTATCATGCGGATTCCATGATATCATTTGAATACAGATGCTTGATCACCCTACTTACAAGCAACGGTCCTCTCAAATTTACCTGGCGGATAGTCTGAATTAAGCAACCTGTCCCATTGTCCCGACAGTCTTTCTCTAAGTTGCTGCGGTCTTGCGATCAATTAATTATTGCACTGAAGCGAAGACGCGGACTGCAAAATTTTTTTAGCGTTTCGGATAAACTGAAGAGCATGCAACGTTACCACTAATCAGGATGAATGAGTCTCAAGAGAAATTGAACTACAACACTAGAACAGCTAACTTATCACTTACGGTCGACATCGTTTCTTGCACTGAATCGTCTCTTAAATGCGTACGCGTATCTCACGGCTCTTCCACTTTATATATTTCTGACAAGTTCTTGAGCTGTCGTACTTGCTTATGGAGAATGCACCCTCCTAATTCAAATCGCCATAATAATTGAAGTGTATTTATCGGCTCGTACCGTACAAGTGAGTGCAGCAAACGGCTCAGAAATGCGCCATCGTTGTAACAAATTGTGCTGAAACTACATCGTTACTCTATTTTTGCCAGTCTTACACCAAACGACTTTACGATGTAGTTCAATCAAGGTCTTGATTATCACAACACGTAATTGCGTGAGAACATTCAAGGGGCCTCTAGACAAAATCTCGACCAATAACCGGACGTCATCCAGTGTACTAAATCCGTGTTCAATGGCTAGACAACTGCAGATTTTCAATCGGTATGGTTGTACATTAGCACCATTACCTTCATCATCGACAGCATGACATTAGTGTTCAATACCGGTGCTTCGCTGCCATACAACCATGATTTATTTGAGGGCCTTATTGTGAAGAAAAGAGTGAAGGTGGATGGAGAAGGTACCTAGTGCTAGCTTACTACAGTCATTCAGAAGTACATAAATCTCCAAACACTCATTCAGGCAATCTAGATAAAAATCAACAACAGGAACGCCACTGACATCGGTTAGCAGCCACATCTTGCAGTGTCTCCAACCAGACACAGTGGGGATCACGTGGTCTCCATCCTGGAAGGCGATTATAACCGACAGCACCCAAGCATTTCGTAATCTCCTTCACACCCCTCACCCCAAGTCAAGGATTGGTCACCTCTATGCTTCCGCCAACCTAAAATGGGCATGATAAACAACACTCTCCTCGGCAAATGATGGTTAGGCATACGCAACACATGTCCGAACCAACGCAGCTTCTGGTGCTGGACACATTCTTCAATGGAAGTACCCGTTGCACAACCGAAAACTCGGTTTCTAAGTGCTTCGTTACGGATACACCGACACCAGCCCTCACGAGCTACTGTACTGAGACAGCGATTGTCGAACACCTGAAGACGCCTCAGTTCCGCTGTTCGAACAAACCAAGTCTCACAACCATACAGTGAAACATCTCGCACTGTAGCTTGATACACAATTCCCTTGAGATTCACCACTTTGACGCCATAGGTATCTCAAATTAGCAGACGCGACCCGGGTCTTGTAGATTCGTAAATTGATCTTATCCGTCACACTACGATCAGAACTAATACAACTTCCAATGTAGGTAAAAAGCTTCACAATTCTGCAGTGCCTCTCCGTAAATTGTAATTGGCGTGCTCAGTGACTGCATGTCCACAAGCATGACCTTAAACTTTATAGGTGCAAAGTGTAGACTAATCACCGCCTTGCTGTTTTTCCACTGCTTTGGGTGCCCTGGTATGTTTATACGACGTATGTCCAACTTAATCCACTTTAGTTTCTTGCAATTCCATATGACGGGCGTTTATAAGCAGTACGAAGTAACAAAAAGCTGAACATATATTTGAATGAAAGTGATGTGAACGCAACATTTAAGAGACTACTAAACGTTTGGAAAAACATTTCAGTAAGTGACCAAGGAATAAATATACCTGATTTTAGGGCGTTTGTGTGAGGACGAATTAAGTGTCATTGGAAACAATTACCTGTTGACTAATCACCTCGGTACTAATTTGTTGGCGTCATTCAAAGCCAAAGACGCTTCTGAGGAAACAGTAGTCAAAAACCTGAAGGCGCATTACATCACCGGTTCACAAAGGCTGCTTCGCAACCATAAACAAATACAGCCTTTAGTGTAACCTGGTGTACGTAGCCCTGAAAACCCACTGTTAAGGGCTTTTGACGCCACAAGTGACGCAAATCAGCAAAGGTTATTCGAGCCTCTGCGATTCTTGCACTGATTGAAACACATTTCCGTCAGAGGTACAACAATTTCCAAGGTACGTAAAATTCTCCTCAACCATCACTGATTCTCTTCAAATTGTAAGAAATTTGCTCAGACACTTCACTATATGGAGCATGACTTTGCACACTGAAGGTACTAAGCACATGCCAAAAGATGGTATGATGCTGGTCATCTTAGTCAACGGGACTTGTGCTTTACCTTGGTCTTCAGAGATGAGAGCGAGGTAATATGCGCGCACTCCCGATCGACAGAGTTCTCACCAGCAATAATGTGAACACCGAGGCTTTGAAGACCTTCCAGCATTTACCTCATTATTTAATCAGTGATGCTGAACAAGAAAGAACAAAATGGGCATCCATGTCGGACATCAATTTTGTGGCACAGCTTTTGGGTAGCTTACCATACACTCTCACATGCCCAGAAGTCAAGATCTTCCGGGGCATACCGGAGCAAGTGAAGTTAACAATACTGACCGATCGACAGAATCAAACGCACCCTTGGATTCAAGGAATACCAATATTGTGGGTCATCTATGCATGTGGCGTCGCTCTCACATCTGACGCAGTGTGAATATGTGGCCATGTCAAAATCCCGCACGATTCTCACGGTTCCGCGCGCCACCATAAGACAACAAAGAATCAGTGACGCAATTAGCTGGAATGTCAGTTTTTCTTCGTTGGCACAAAATGTCATGCTGAGGCCACCGACTGTTAAGAAAACCTGGCCTAAAAGAAGCTTGGAACCGTACACAGGGCCAAAAGATGAATAACACGTGGATCACAACGATGGACCAGCTCTTTTAATCAACAACTTGGTAACCGGCAGAAGCTTCGAAGAGATAATGGTTTCAGGTAATGGAAAACTTTTCGTCCACAGAATTGGCCCCAGAACTAGACGTAAGATTTCTTACGGATAACACATACTACCCGCTCCTAGTATGAAATATCTTCCTATCAACCTTTCTAATCGTATTTATAGTTCGGTCACCATTTCCCAGGTCAAACTACGCTGTTTTATGGGGGGAGGAAGCGGAAATGTTGTATAGGGTTCAGCGGTTACTTGACGCAAGCGCACTGACCTCAAGAGTAGGACTAGCTAGGTATTCCACAAGGGCTGTTTTGTTGCTGGTCACAGATCCTTATGTGTTTCCGTCCTATCATTTTAGACAGCAGTTTCGTGAACATGTACATAATAGAAATAACAAGAAAAATGCAACCTTGGGCACCCTTTCGTCATTTTTGTGACCTATACGAAAACCTAGTCCCTTTAGTCCCATTTGGCTGGCAAATGAAACAGTTTATCCTCCAAATTTTTTGCTACCATCGAAGATACGATTTGACGTGGTATCTCAAAGCATAGTGGTGCTACATTTGTAACTATCCAGTAATACAACAACAGTATTGGTTGTATGAGGTGCCAAACGATAATCGGTTATAATTTCAGGTAAATTCAAGGATGACAATGCAAAATGGATTGGGAGCTCTGCGATTCACTAGCGTTTTTTCTCGCAGATGCATGGTAAGTGTAAACCAGCACTTCCGTGATTTCTGTTTGGTTACTTTTGTTCAGTAAGCCTTCCCGTCAAAAACCAAAATCAATCAACCCAGTCAGAGGGGATGATATGTCTCCATTGAAGTGATCTCTTATAATGAAAAAACATCCACCCAAGAAAGCAGTTTTGATGAGGCTCAACTGCTTAACCTGAGTAAAACAGTCCTTCCATACAAGGATCGTCCACCTGAGAAGAAGGAAGAATAAATCACAAGACAGGTAAAATTTCCATCTGAGAAATTGTCACCCGAAGAGCTGATCAACTTGTGATCACGTCATGTGGATTCTATGATTGAAAAATTGGTGATGCCATGTCCTATCTAAGTTCATGTTGATCACACTGCTTATCACTTTCTGCTGCCAGGAGGTTTAAGCGTTAAAACTACTACCGTGAAAGTCGCCGGCTCGAATCCCCCTGGAATGCTATGAGATGTGCACTGGCGATGATTCGAAATAGGAGTGAAAAAATATACAGGGCTTTTCGTTTTTCGGTATAGATTGTCTTGAGTTACACAAAGGGTTTCTAACTTCTTGGTCGTGGGCTGTCAATGAGTTTTCATTTGTGATTATTTGTTGATCACACTGCTTATCACTTTCTGCTGCCAGGAGGTTTAAGCGTTAAAACTACTACCGTGAAAGTCGCCGGCTCGAATCCCCCTGGAATGCTATGAGATGTGCACTGGCGATGATTCGAAATAGGAGTGAAAAAATATACAGGGCTTTTCGTTTTTCGGTATAGATTGTCTTGAGTTACACAAAGGGTTTCTAACTTCTTGGTCGTGGGCTGTCAATGAGTTTTCAGCACATTTGTGATTATTTTCCTTTACTCAAAGATAGAAGCCTTACACAATTAGAAAATTTCCGCGGAATATTTAGAAACGTTATTCACATGTCAATCGTTGCAGACTTCGGCAAGCAGAGACTTAATTCCACTGTCTTATTCTCGCTTCGTTGATGTTGGACTTTTCACCACACTATATGGAACAGTTCGTGTAATCCTCAGCAGTTGTTCTTGTAAAAATAAATCACAATGCAAAGTGTGCTCCTGAATCGACAAACGCAATTGTGATTACAGTCTTTCTTTTTTGCTGAATGAGGATTCGAAAGCTTCACCTTGATCTGCTTACAAAGTGGTATCAATAAAATTCTTCCCCTTCTATGTGAGTTGTAGTGGTGTGCAAACGGAGAACTCTATTGCTTATGACAGTACACGAATTTTGGTGACCTGCAGTACAATACTAATGGGGAGAATGTTGATAGCTCGGGCGGCGTACATGTTCATTGGTTTGTTCACTGAGCTGGGCAAGTTGACTGTGAAGATTTCATCACCACCCCATGTGAGATCTCCAGTGCGTTATTAGGGAGCTGTCTACCACACCCATGTTGGTTTGGATTGGTATATAATCCCGTGTAGCTACCATTGTCATGCAAACATGTATGCAAGATCCAAAGAGCTATGGGTAAAATCCACCGACCATCTGACCATTTGGCGCGCCGACAATTAACCGCAGATTGGAATGTTTTTACCCATGCCGGTGCTGAACTTAATCGTTGGTGTAGGAAGGGGAACAACTAATGTTTGTTTGGACTAGCAACCACATGGTGTGGCCGTGACCATAACTGTGCACCGGACAGTTCGAAGCGAACCCGTTTCGGAATGTCCATATGTTTGGACCGCAGGCAAGAATGTGTAAAGCGATGGGTTTGGAATAGGTGAGCGGCACTTCTAAATGTCACTAGCATGTGCTACATCTGAGTGCTCCAATAGAAAGTTATGGGGCGGTACAATGAGTGTGTGCTATTATTAATGCAGACACATGGGAAGTACGTGCGCTACAATCCAATGATGGTCTCATAATTTTCCAAAAAATCTCCGCTTGACTTCAAACAGCTGAAAGAAATAAATGCAGCCCTGTGGCTGGTTATGACCCTTTTGGAGGACATCAACTATGAATAGACGAATCACTCAGTTTAATCCTGTTTAAACCCGCAGTGCGCCTTTCTCAGTGTTTCTAAAAACGAACAGCACGCATATGCCCTAATCCTATCTGTCCGACCATCGTCCGAAATCCAGTGCAACTAAAACGAAATGTTTCATTTAAGTTGTACTCGTACTTTAATAATAAATTATCCCATCAAGATGAACCGATTTTACAGTGGCTGAAATGCATTCGACATCACGTGTGTGTGTGTGGGGGGGGGTATTAATGAGCTGGTTAATGACGCATTGTAGCGTAGCTGTTAATTCGCTATTCACAGACGGATTCTAAGGCTATCGGGAGACAATCATCGGCTTTACAACCGAGTTCGGTACAAAATAGTAAGCAGTTTCTGCACCATGCTGGCTTTTCAAAACTAATCAGATGACACATGACTTAAGGTACGACCGATATCCCATAAAACTTTTGCGTGACTTTCATAGTCCACCCCAGACAATCTCCAATATTTTCACCATGTGTTAATCCTCCACCCCCAGTTTCTGTTGCTAAGTTTGCTATTTTAAACCCGTCAATAAATTTTGGGTCTGAGAAATTGCTTTGCAAATCGGATCACGGAAACTTTTGAACCAGAAATGGCTCCTCCACAAAACGCTCATTTCACGCAGCTCCACTGTTTTGTAAACTGAACAACGCCTACACTGTGCGCACAACTATCAGGCGCAATGTGCCTGAGATTCAAATCACTCTGGTTGCATAAGCAACAGCTGTGTATTACTTGTGCCCGACGCCACAAGCCAGCTGAGATGTCTTCAACCCGGACGCGCCTTTCTTGTAAGTCTTAACCACCCCCTCACCGCCACATATGCGAAATAGATACAACCATGGCTACCGCAGAGTTGCAAATTACTTTCAAGATTGCCAATATGCAACAACCTGCGCCGGAACGAACACGATTTCCGGCATAATCGGTTAACCATCACTAGCACCATCTCCACCACCACACTAGGCGCATCCTCGAGGGATTGTAGAAAGCGGGTTAATTGCTTTTCATGTAACCAAGTGAAAATGTCACCGAAACTGGTGTGGCTGTTTCCTGCCTTTACGTGTACACATACCAAAACTAAAAACATAGGACGAAATATATAAACACGTTTGTGCATCTCCCATGGGACGAATGTGGGCTGAAACGATGACCGTAACTTTTCAACTTCTGTACCCGTGAACGTCAACCCTCCTCTACGAGCGGTGAACAAACACAGCGGGTGTTTCATCTTCCATCGCTACAAGAGAAGGTGGCTGGTACCAGGCAGGGTGGCAAAGACGGTAAAATACGACAGACAAAACCCAGGGTGGGTGAGTATGGACGAGAACTATTCTGACATATGGCCGGTTTGCGTTATTTTGAAACATTTAGGTTTGTATCTATGACCACCGCAGTAGATTAGCGGAATCCAAATGGAACTGCCCGACTAGCCACATCTGTCAATCTGTATCAAGGCATCCTGTGAGCTTTTTCTCGCTTTGAGCCAAACAGAGTCACACAGAACATTGTGTCTCACGGTCGAGCTTTCCCATCACTTGCCGTCCTCAAAGCAATACCCCTTACGGCATTGTCTATACCTTCTGGGGGGGCAGATTTAATTCTGATTCTAATTCTAATTAGCGATCAATCCTTATAGCCACCGGCATAACCACTTTAAACCCTACTCTACAGAGACCAACCAAGTGAAAAAACAGTTCCGAAATCTTTAAGCTAATCACCTCCATCGATTCCTATGTACTACTTTCTCATGCCCTTATTTTATATACATTGCGTGAATAGTAAAAACAAATCAGCTTGTGCCATGTGGCTGTGTAAAATTTCACGAGATGCGCGACACATGTGAGACTCCACCTTTGAAGAGTACGGTTTGATGTGCTTAGTCCTTTGCCATTCACTGTCTGGGATCGATGAAAGAAGCTCACACCAGATGAGTTTTAGTCACCCATTTCACTACAGGGATAGTGGTAGACAAAAATGACCGATGCGACCGCTAGGTTTATTGAGCCAACATTCTGAATGACATTCAAAGATTCTGTAATCCCCTAAGGTAAGAAATCTGCGGCCTTTTTAGAAAATTTGAGGCAAGCATGTTGAGCACACTGACAACATTGTATGTCAAATATCCACTTTGGAAACACGATGATAAAAGCTTTTCTTTTTGGGGTCTTAACTCCAAGTCGTTTACGGTGACTATATTTTGTCAACAAAACATAGTTTTCAATCGACTGGAAAAGTGTGGAACCGACTGAGGAGTCATCGTTTCAGAACCCCTTCTAAAACAACTCATTCTTCGTTTGTTTCTCTCCTTATTGGAAACCAAGCAAATGCAAGCGTTTGATCAAAGCTTATCTGAGTAAACGGACTTCGTGACCAATTCAAACCCACAAACTCATGCTCACAAGGGAGGAGGCATGGCTGCAAAACAACCTCGTCAGTTATGAACTGGTTTGAAGCGTCTCGGTTTGTTCAGACACAAACAAGAGCTACGAACATCCATCTGATATAGTAAACTGTGGCATATATATGGCTTCTTGCGTTATGATACAATAACGACCATGTGAACAATGTCCGCATGACAACCCTTCTTAATCTGGTTACGATATGATTAAATCGAAGCTGGGGGAGAGTCGAAGTTAATCCTCGACTAGTCGAGAGGACTTATCATGATTTAACATCAAAGTTAAACATCTCTTAATGTAGCTCAGGTGAAATTAGTGCATCGGAAGCCACTGAAATTTGAGGGCTCTTATCATGATTGAATGTCTACGATGAGACTGGCCTGTAACTGACGGCATTCTTGACTGCTTCACAGTTTATATGTTTTATCTAGCGAAACTGTTAACAATTCGAGTTCCTGCAATTCATATGACTGCAATTCACCCATGGTGAAAATTTCTGGTATACGGAGAGAAAATGTCGAGTGAGGAAGAATTACCCCTAACGTGTGTTCTGCTTGCTGAACCTGACCTAAATTTCATAGTTATTCACAGTTCGAGTTTCTTCGCGAGGATTACCAGACGCCTTGCACAATTGTACAAACGGAGGAAAAATTCATTTCATCAGAAGCTGGTAAAGGGTTAATTACACTACTGGCATTTATCCAGGAGATGGAAGCAAGTCAGTGAACGCGTGCTCAAATCCTGATTAACGGACACCCGAATCTGATCAAGGTCACTGGTGTGCCCAATATGTAGTTTTAACAATGAGTCAGACGTCGCTTTTGCCAAAGTACTAAAATGATATTGATGAGGATGAACTTCCCCGCTTATCTGATAAAGTATGTGTCTGATGAATAGAAGGTTACAAGATCGAATTCCGTCCTAGGCAGTCGTGGTTTCGCCTTCCGAAATACTGCGTCAAGGATTTAGCAACATCGATTGATGTGCATAATAAAAGGTGTCAAGTGACTGAATTTTACATGGCTGTGGTTCGTTCAGTTCCTGTCTCTTGCTGGGTCTATTTTACTTGATTACATCGCCACAGATTGATTGACTGAGATAATACAGCTACTGCTCCTGAAACTGACGGGAGATACTGGTAAATGAGTCCGTTTGGTCCCACCTAGTCTTGCACTTCCCAGGTGTGAAACGTTTCAGTAAGAACAGGTTCAAATAGAGCTACCCCACCTGCGTACCGCATACCTATTGATGAACCCCGTGGGAGCATTTCGGAACGTTAGTTCTCAATGACCGGCAGCCAGTCATCTATAATCACATCAACGACAAATTTGACAATAGAATGAGGAAGTTTAACCTTGCCTGATACAAATGAGTGTGGTAGTCGGGAGTTTGGTTCCAATAAAGGGGGTAAATAAGCTATAGGAGAGGGTATCTTTGCTCCACGAGCACTTTCAAGGTGCCTGATGACCAAGGAATTCGAAGAAGGTTTTTAAGTAAAGGCAGAAAGCAGAGACGGTGTTCCATAATCTGGCAGAGTAGCACTGTTATCTAGACATTCTATTGCCTGAAGAATCTCAGCTGAATTTCTAGGAATCCGTCTCTGTCTATGCTAAGTCGTTCGAAGAAGGATAAAAATAAAAAGTGCCTTGGAAACTGGAGATTACACACCCATACCATAATGTTCGCTTAATGTTTTCAAGTGTGGGATAAGCATCGAGATGTTCCACACAGCCAACACTTTTTATTCACTCCAAACAGCACCAGTAAGTTGTCAGGCATATCTCCAGAGGTTTTCAAACTTCTCTTAATGGAGCTAGATTGAATCTATTCGAATCTTTTGCCTCTTGGCCCCTGAGGAGTGATGTTTTGCCCTTATTTTTCTTCTCTTCGTCCTGTTACGCTACCTCTAGGAGTTATATCGCAATGTAGCGGCTAAACTATCTTCAAAGTTCCCAGTCTGTTTCACGATCGGCATTTTCAAAAACTAACTGCATACTTGTCCTTTCCGCCTATCATTTCGTTACAGTTTCTCCCCTTAGGCCAGCTGCCTAAATTAAGTATCACAGAAGAAGTCTAGGTCTGGTGACAGAAAACATATCCATTCCCTTGGTACCCCCACCTCTTCACCACTTGGAGTTTAAGGGCTTTACACACACGTTATACAAGCTGACTTCTAACAAAAAGCACGACTATCGTCCTCGACAGTACGGACTAGTCATCTGGTCACACAGGAAACATCGGATAAACAGTTTTGAACCTCATGAGCCTAGCTCCTTGTAGATATTATCATGCATTATCCGAGTGCTGATTACCAGTGTTGCGTTGGTTCACTGCAGATAAATTATTTGACCTAGTTCAGGTTGATGGTGCTGAGCTGCGGCTGTTTTCCAATAACGATGGATAAGTGGCTTTCCATCTCCTGAGGGTCACAGTTTAGCGCGCTCAGAAGAAACGGCAGTCCGGAATAGTACCCATCCACCTGAAGCTAATAGCCAGGCGATCCAATTTGCTCTATGTTTGATTTTCACTTGCTGACCGCTAAATCACAATCGCGAGATTCGTGCAAATTTCGTCTGAACAGCTGATAATCAGCGGATAACAGCTATCCGCATGAGAATCACTGATTCCATTGATTTTGTCATTGATATCGTCTGTAAGAATAACACTTTCAGTACTTTTTGCTTGAAAAATCAATGCTGGCAGAAAACATCCTTCTCAGCTTCAGAAGTGCAATCCGTGGGGTATAGCCTGATACCATCATTAAGCGCCAGATTTATTATCGAGCTGAGTTCGACTGAGCTAGAAGGATGCAGAAGCTACGGTTTTCTGTAATTCTTTCCAGCAGAGCCCCACTAGCCCTATACCAGTAGCCATCTCCAAATATAGGGAGGGCGAAATATGAGAAGGCTGTTTTCGTTCTGGTTACTTTAAGCTATTAGACTAAACCTGAGAGTTCTAGACCTGTTTCGAAAGCACAACAGAACATAGAGTTGTCTGGTTATCAATTTGTCACAGAGTTTGAAAGATCATATACAGAATGGCTAACGTGAATTTATGTTATTTTGATGAATGCCAATTAGGTTGGCTGATATACATCGGTCAGATGGATGTTGGTTAAATGATCCGACCAAGTTTGATTGTTCGGTGACAAAGAATTGTGGAGGGATAAGGGTAATTAATGGACTCCCATATAAAGTGATACATCTCGCTTGCCCAGTAGGAGAAAGGGAATGAGGTCGGGTACCTAAACTTGGAACTTGATCTAGCATTCTGACCAACAAAGTACTGAGAGGGGAAATGTTGTTCGGTTGCCACCCATCTGTTCTCTGAATCGAAAGGCTGACCCACGAGGCACCAGGTGGGATGGATTTCTTGGGGTTCGAGTCAGAAGCTGATGGTTCAACATACCGAACCGCTCGACCGCGCCGGGCCGGTCTAGACCAAGTGCGCATGGGTTAACGCATAACTTTCTCACTTCTGAAGCTACTGTGCATACCAGATGCACTTGAAGCTACACTGAGCTTTTGGTAGGGTTTAGTTGTATTTCAACCGTATTGGATATTTCAGCGACGGCTACAGTCAATCGTGGGCAATCTTGATGCACAGTTTCTACAAGTGAAATTTTCTAACCTGTCCTCCCTGGGGCGAAGGCAGCAACCATGAACCCATAACAAAAGCCAGAGGACATCTGCAGGCCAAAGGAAATGAGTCTTCACATGCAAATCTAGTCACATCCTCGTCCCACTAGCGAGCTTGTTGGTAACGTGACCTACAAAGGACTCACGTAAAAGAGGTACCAGTTGGATGGACACTTGACTAAAAATACTAACCAAACACAAAACGGATGTAAATCGCCCTCGGAAAAAACTACTTGAATGAAGTTGCAAAAACCTGGAGCGCTTGCAGCCGTGCACTAAACCCGTCACCTTGATTTGTGGCCAGCTTTGTGAACACGTTGCACTGGAGCAACGTACATGCTGAAAAGTGCCTTCTTCTCAGCACAACCACCGACCCATCGCGACGCTCAACGACGCCCTCTGACAACGCACTGATGATGTCAACTCGATTGGTGATGAAACTTTTGCAATCAACTAGCCCAGCTAAGCGAACAAACCAACTATCTGTTTCCTTTATGATGACACGCGGCCTTAAGGTAGGAGGTCAGAAATAGATAATACTGTGGCACCGTTTGTGTAGCCCTTAAAGTCTCATTATCAGAAGACCATGAGACATTCAACTGAAAACAAGTCACAGCAACTACCTTACTATCATTTTAAAAAGGAAACTATGACCACATATTTTGCTCCGAACTGGACTCACTGGAAAGTGAGAACATCCACAGCACTGTTTATCCAGTACAAATCCCAAGAGACCACCAATAAATTAAGCCGCATGAGGGGGCGAATAAGTTTCGGGGGGATGATCATCTAAAATTCTATTGTGCCATTCACAGCCACATGTTCATATTAGAATGCAGATGCTGTGGATTAGGTCCTTTGATTGAGGTTTTACCGCAGTGTGACATTGAATAACTTGAGGAAACAGATTTCGCAATAATCAACAAAGTTTGGCCATATGTCAGTTATTCCCTAATTAAAACCATGATTCGATTTCGGCAGAGCTAGCCAAGTAATCTTAGGGGTGCCATTTCCTTGTGAAACCAAAAAGAGATTATTTCCACAGCTGATATCAATCTTCCTAGGAACGGAAATAACTTTGTGGGGTGAAGTCCCGGAAGTACCAAAACCAAGAATTTCATCAAGTAGTGTGGGGCCTCGCAAACCGAATATATCTTTGGATTATGTTAAACGGTCTTGCTTGGTCAAAATTTCCGCCATGACCGACAGAGCCTCCGTAAGAACGTCACAGGTTGCTTCCCTTTCTTGTAGATTATGCTCGTTTGAGTCACCTCTGAAACAGAGGCCTTAGGTTTTGACGCTCCCCCCCCCAACCAGTTTTGTCTAATTTTCGCTGCACCAATTCTACCGCTGATCCACTTCAGTATGAGAGAAAATCGGATGAGAGATGGAACAATAAACGCCTCCCTTGATGTCAGTCAGCCACAGTTTTTACTACAGCGTGCTTCCTGAGTGAGGATTTACTAAAGCTAAAGCGGAAAACAGGCCTTCTGACACCCTGAACACTGGTTTATTTTGATGCCACTCAAAATCAACCAGTTCTTTCACACATCATGAATCAGATGTGAGCAAATGGAAAGTTATCAAGCGGAACAGTTCGGTTTTGGCAGCTCATTATTTTTGTCTAAACTTCGGCCGTACGAGTGTCCTTTGACACATCTGGCTACTTGCCCGTGAAGCGGATGGTCCATTCTAAGCAACACCACACGATCGCCTGGACCAGGTATAATTCCACTCTCGTGGTTTAGCAGCCGTGGGGAACGTCAGCATCTTTTCACGCACACACACATCGACAGACTACTGTTTTGGCACCCGTTCTGGTGTCGAAAGAAACACCACTGTAAAGCAAGTGTGTACGCATGTGTTGGATGGGTTGGTTGGTGTTCATTCTTTATGTCCAGTTAAGGATTTGAACAGGTTGACGATGTTACAGCAGGTGGTGGTAGGTGCCGCATGCAACAGGATGACATATCGTAGACGAACTAGAAGAGTTGGTTACCCTAGCATACCGTAGGACATACAAACCGTGTCCATGTCCATACATGCACATGGCGGTCGCAAACAATTTTCAGGACCATCCATCAATTTCCACAGAGTTGTGAGCGCATTACTGGACTAAAAAACAGACCTTGTCCATTTTCGTTTTACGCTGCCCTCTGGTGAACTTGATTCGTGGTCAGACAGGTTTTTCGAGATTAGTTTTTCACACTTCATTCGACTGAGGTGCAGCAATTAACATAAATTTAAACCCGGTTACAACGATACCATCACCAGCCTGGGAAAAAAGCTTTTTTTGCCTTTCTGAGCAGGGATAACAGATTTGGTTGAAACAAACAAGAACACTGAAGTAATCGTTCTGACCTTTGCGGAAAGTGTAGGTGGTGACCGGTTCGCGCGTTTTTAGAAACCTACAACACAGCTGGTGACCCGGTGACCTACTTTCCGGTTGCTCTTGTGGTACTAATCCTGGAGAACAAATTAGTGTTCGTTGCTCTTTCACAATTGCTGACTGTACATCGGCGGCCAGTTACGGATATTTTGCCAAATTTTTCTCAGCGAATTCTCACAGGATATACCTCACAGAACGGTACAACTACAGTGTTTCTTCCTCGGGAAAAATAAATTCAATACAACAACACGTTGAACCTATTGCTTAAGTGTGTCTGCCGGCAGTAGCTCCACTGAGAACAGTTCAGCGGATACGCTGGGCGCCATACTGTTAACCGTGAACAAGCTGTGACTTTCGAGTAACAGCGGACAACACAAAAAGCCTTGTAAATGAGAGTTCATCCTGTCACTGAGGTTAATCTATGCTGAAAAGCCGAGAAGCACTGTAAAACTGCTTCGTCTACATTGGCACTTATCATCGATGCGTATCTCATGAAACTAAGCGGCTTTCCGGCCAGCGATTCAAAACCTAACCGTTCGGCTTCAAGCGGCTGAATAGCAGCGTGTCAGCTACAGAGCACCACGACGTTTTCCGTACTCATCTTGACGGTGTAAAACTAAGCGACATTCAGGCACATTCACATGCTGCTGTACTGTGGAAAGCGTGTTACGAAACCAAAGCTTCATGGAGTTGGCAGACGACACAGTTGCCACTATCAACTGGTATGCCTTTAAATTCTGACCAGCTGGTGGACCACCTGAACATATCATTCCTTCTAGCCTACACCTGTGTCAGGACATGTATACATACAATACTGACCACATTTCAACTTGCAGAAGTTGCCTGTGGCTACCCAGCTTTGCACAGGCTTCAACCAGTTCGACGACTGTTGACCGGCGAATCGCATTCGAATGACATTACTTCACATATCGGAGAAATACTTAACGAGGGAATCAACATGCTTGCAGCTGCGAATTATCCGTGCTGCAGGGCTTTAATTGATCCGGGACTTAATATCCACTGTTTACTATTGTGTTTAGTCGAAGACCTCATCACAAGATTAGAGGTGTTTGTTTACTGAGGAATTCGGAAACTTCTGTGAGGAAGTGGAGGCTATGATTTTGAAGACATCTGAATGCCTAACGTACAGATTATATTGTAGCCGCATCACCATCAGGAGCGATTCCGCGTCAGTGAGTGGTGCAATAAAAATAAAGCTGTATATTGCGTCTGTTTGTTATATTTGTAGAATTCACATCCACACCACTCTCACATCCTCCTGTCCTGGCAAAAATACTCTGGTGAGTTCACACCAGAACGGGGGAAGGACTGGGTTCAAGTTTCGTTCTTATTAGAGCTTATCATCAATGCATACCTATAGCCACTTAGTGGATTGAAATTTAGATTTCTGGTATTAAAGACCAACGCGCTTGGGAAACTACCTGCAGCTAATTAAAAAGTGCCCAGTGGATTTCAAGCGTCAGCACTTCCGTCTAGTTCGGACGTCCTGACAGACGGATCAATCTATCGACACAACCAAAACAGTTCTTAAGTAGTGTCCTTGGTATCGGGCAAACAAGTCACATCACTCAAGAGTGAACACACTTACCCTTATTTCAGCTGTATCCAGCGTGCTCTGGTGAATTACGGGTAGAACTCTTCCCTCATACGTCGGATGTACGGAGTCCAACTTCTGACACGGTCAAGAAAGTGCACGGATGACTAACTCCAATAAGAGCGAAACTCAAAAGCTAGGGTCTGGTTGGATATCCGGGACGCCATTTCACTCTTGTCAAATTGTCACTGGAAGCGTCACCATGGTTATTGATGACTATTTCAACAGCACCTGACCCTTTACAGCACATTCGGATGGCAGTAGGAAACAATGTTCACTTAGTGTGACACTGTCCCGCACACCGTTAGTCCACCCACAAATCCCTCCCCCCCCCCACCAAGCGCGCACTGCGGTCATTCTCATTAGTGATGAAACTTTTACAAGCTGATTACCAGGCTGCTTTCGGCAGTATATCAACTGCGAAGAGTTCCAGCATAAAAACCATTTGTCTGGAAAACCAGCGTTATATTGGCACTTCAGTATAACTTTTGATGATGTTTTGTCCTACATCAGTATACCTCTAAATCTGTCCACTAAGAAGGTACATTATTAAGCCTAAGAAAATAGCCTCAGACGACCATACCAGTCGTTCAAACTGATCCCTATATTTGTCACATTTAACTACCGCTATTATTATTATTATTATTATTAGTAGTAGTAGTGTCCTTACATTCGGATTCCACCGAGCACAGTACGTTGAAACGCCGTTTAGTTTTATCCAGGCCGACACTTCTGCAAGCACTTTGATAATCCAGAAAAAATGAGGAACATTTGCTTCTGACGTTTAAAATTCGAAGCTACCCATTAAATACTGGAACTACGGCCCGTTTATCTGAGACGTGTAATCTAACCTTCACCAGTATTGTTGATAGCACTTGATACAGCACAAATTCGAAGAAAGCAGTTATGCTTGCCTAACAGGAAAACAACACGAGGGATGGTTGTTGTTAACCATACGGTGAACAGAATATCAGCTGAATATATCGTAGAAATACTCTTCAACTGAATATGCAACACCAAGATCGTTTGGTGTTCCTTTTGGGGCCACAATCAACATGTCAATATACCTTTTGAAACATCACCATGTATTAAGTCACAGGAAGCTCTTTCACACCTCATTGTCGGTTTTTTCCTGCTTTCAGCCTACCAAATATGCGTGGTCTCCGAGTTTCTACCAACCTAACCTCCTGCGTGAAGACCAGCTGATCAGGGAAGCGGAGTTGTGCACTCACTAGTAATTAATTTGGTGTTAATGGATGGTTTACTTGAATATCAACCGAATGTCTCGTCTAGAATTGCGTCAAATTCGCTGCTCAAGTGAGCAGTAGGTCTGGTCGGAACTTTACCAATAGGCCTACCTCAAGAGCTCCAGGAGGAGAGAAACTGGTGGCCAATTTCCAAAGAATCACCAAACTTATACTCAGCCTTAGGCAGCGTTAATGAGTATATTGTTTTGCTTCATACTACGTGTCATTAACGTAATAACCTTATCAAATCGACTGTAATTGTTGTCAGTTGTTGACGCCCTCACCAAAAGCCTGAAGCTTCAATTCCACTCTTGCTAAGACACAATATTTGTGCATAAACTTGAGTAAATAATGTGCGTCATTTAGATGTTTTGTGCCAATAGGCCCACTTTTCCCGTCCGAACACCGTCCATCCAGAAACATGGTTTACTTATCGATGAAATTTGTCTGAAAAATTCTATCAGTAAGATCAAAGCAGCCGTTTAATCCCACATTCGCTGACGGGCACTTTTTCATTATTTTGGTGGCAAAATATACTCGGGGCTTCTCATGGATTTTTGATAGTAGTATCATACTCCCCGCTCAGCAAGTTTCCAATAGCATTGAACCTGTACACTCAGTGCGTCAATGCACACTGAAAGTACAAACAGTATTTCGCCAATTCACTGGGTATAAAAAGCTTCAGGTTGTTCTGCCTAGCACATCTTTCTTTCGGTAAGCATGATTTAAAGCAATCAGTCCAGGGTAAATGAAACGGCCATTGATGCGGTCGGACCATGTTTTTTTCTAAAACACTGAATGTTGGAACGTTGGAAACGACACCGAGGCTTAGTGGCTTTAAATGCTTTTTGCTGTTCAATCCTGTGATGTAACTGGTTAATGGTAGGAATGTTCAGTTTGGAGGCCTGAGTCCAATAATAACGAATGAAAAACATACCGAAGGCTGTCTTAACAGTATTTCGCCAATTCACTGGGTATAAAAAGCTTCAGGTTGTTCTGCCTAGCACATCTTTCTTTCGGTAAGCATGATTTAAAGCAATCAGCCCAGGGTAAATGAAACGGCCATTGATGCGGTCGGACCATGTTTTTTTCTAAGACACTGAATGTTGGAACGTGAAGCGATACTGAGGCTTGGTGGTTTTAAATGCTTTTTTGCTGTTCAATCCTGTGCTGTAACTGCTTAATGGTAAGAATGTTCAGTTTGGAGGCCAGAGTCCAATAATAACGAATGAAAAGCATACCGAAGGCTGTCTGCAGTTGGATAAATAGTTTTGTCATGAACTTGAAAAATGGAAAAAATCGAAGGTTTACTAAAACAACCAAACTAATGGTTGTATTAGCATTCTCATTAGGGGTACTGTAACGATTACTCTGGCCCAGTGTTCGTGCCTTTTCTCCTAATGCAACTACCCGGTCCAGATTACTGCTACCAGCACGTACGATTCGAGTGGCCAGAAGCTGGCTAACTGATAGCAAGCGAAGCTAGGGGTTGGCGTCAAAAACTGAGAAAACAAATTCAGGGTTCAATAGATTGTTTCCTATGATAGGAAATGTCTCGAATGGAAGATAACCGACAAAGGGCTAAAGGCTCCAATCGTCCACCTTAATTGCGGTGTGAAAGGATGATCCTAGCCACACAGTGATATTTTGAAAAACAGAGGACCAGAAGCAGGCATGTCAAGTGCAGCTCAGATGGCTCAAGGGGAGCAATGACATGACCTCGAGAACACACAATTGACGCCATATTCTGCTAGCATCTTCTTTGGTTGAGTTCATATTTTGAGTATTTTGGGACGAACGGAAGTAGACAAATTCATAATAGACAGGTGGTTCTAATGTTTCACCGTTCATCACTGCAAAAATAGCATCCTCAAATCGACTCCCGAAATAAATTCCACTGTGCGGTGATTGTTTTACTGGTTACTTATATTGTTACTGGTGAATGTTTGCCGCGTGAAAGTACTATCGACCTGAACAGAGGAAATAAAGGCCATTTGGCATTTTGAACTTCTCCACGTGATTCGTCATTGTTCTAAACCTGGGGTTTTCATTGATCAGATTATTCACCGGATAGCTGCTTCAGTTCAAATCCGTGCAATTCTCATGCCGATCCAATTTTTCATTCAGTCCGAATTTTTCTTATATCTACGCTGAAAACCGTGGTTAATATTACTTTCCGGTAATTTTCTAATGTGAGATGATCTTCTTTTTCACGCAAATCCACCATTTTAGCCCCAGATTCTGACCTTAACTGCCCATTGAGTTTTAACGCAAATTAACTCGACACGTGCATGCCATACGCGTGCATCATTGCCTGCATATGTGTTGGCCCGAAAATTTTCTGGATTTATCCATTGTTGGTGGTCTATGTTGGTAGTTTCTTCTGTTGTATCACCCACACTTGTATGTGTGTTTGCACATTTTCTCGTTTGGCAGGTGTTCACCTCCTTTGCACTGTCACGAATGGGGAAATATCTCCTGAAGGTGTGAATTAGCTCGATAACAGGTGTACACGATCAGGTCAGTGGTTAACCGTTTGGTGTTTGTACGTACAGTTGAAATAGCCTTCTGTGTAATTGTGTGTGTGTGGCTTCCCTCATCGTTAACACGTTACCTGGTTGCACCCGACAGATAGCGGCACCTGAAGGTACGTACGCGGCCCCTAGCTCCTTATTCAGGTACAACGTAGTTAGGTCCAAATGGGAATGATTTAATGAGAAGGTTGAGTTGCTCCACCACAAACACAGTCGAGGTGGGCGCAATCGCACATTTTGGTGGTTGGGGTCTTGTTGTTATTCTACCTGGTAGATTTATAACCCCAGACCGCCGCACTGAACCCAGAAGATTCACACGACAACAGACACTGGTTGTGCTGTCCTTTCTATTTTACTCCTGCTGCTCGTCAATCTAATTAGCGCACCGACACCTTCCGAAAAGGCGAACTGGGTAATGAATCGCTCAGAACACCCGGAAGACGCGCACGCGGAAGACGTGCACAGAACGAAACAGACAGGGTGGAAGTTGATGAGCGAAAAACAACCCCGTTCAGCAGTGCTATTAAATTAGGGGCGGGTGGACATAGCTTGGCAAAAGAAGTGGCTGTTTGACCATATGTTGGCGAACGTACACACATCTGGGTGTTGATTTGTTGAGCTGAAGGACACTTGGGCGCCCACTTGTCAAACGATCCCCTATCGCCAAAAGGCCAGTTTCAGGACCAGATGCCCGAAGACCAGTTTAATCCGTGTTTAATGGTATACTGTAAATCCTGGTTTCCTCTTTCCGGGAGCCTATGAATAAAGTGCTGAGTCCCTGAGTTTCCGTCAACCTCATACTATGATTGAATAACCGACTGTACGCAACACGCGAGATACACTCATTCGGAAATTAATTTTATGCCGCCAGGTAATCCAGTCGAATCTAGCTGAATCTGTCGCTTTTGATGTTCTTCATTGAATGCACTTGTACACAGACCGTCTTAGTCGAGCTCCTATGGTTTTGCTGGAGCCAAAAATTCCTACTGAAATCGCTCAGTATGGGGTGAGTAACACACCCGCTCAGACCCCCCGGAAGACGCGCACGCGGAAGACGTGCACAGAACGAAACAGACAGGGTGGAAGTTGATGAGCGAAAAACAACCCCGTTCAGCAGTGCTATTAAATTAGGGGCGGGTGGACATAGCTTGGCAAAAGAAGTGGCTGTTTGACCATATGTTGGCGAACGTACACACATCTGGGTGTTGATTTGTTGAGCTGAAGGACACTTGGGCGCCCACTTGTCAAACGATCCCCTATCGCCAAAAGGCCAGTTTCAGGACCAGATGCCCGAAGACCAGTTTAATCCGTGTTTAATGGTATACTGTAAATCCTGGTTTCCTCTTTCCGGGAGCCTATGAATAAAGTGCTGAGTCCCTGAGTTTCCGTCAACCTCATACTATGATTGAATAACCGACTGTACGCAACACGCGAGATACACTCATTCGGAAATTAATTTTATGCCGCCAGGTAATCCAGTCGAATCTAGCTGAATCTGTCGCTTTTGATGTTCTTCATTTGAATGCACTGTACACAGACCGTCTTAGTCGAGCTCCTATGGTTTTGCTGGAGCCAAAAATTCCTACTGAAATCGCTCAGTATGGGGTGAGTAACACGCTTACCAGAGGTTTTGTAATACGAGTGGACACGGATAAGGTAGATCAAAGCCAGAAGCAAGGAATCTACTGGCAGATTTCATTCTGAAGAGTTACAGAATTCTTCCAAATGAGAAGTGATTCATCAAATGGGATTCATCCAAATCTTGGTTTAACTATTCCAAGAAAGAATACTAGAGAGGACCAATCCTCTTGAAATTTTTAGATGCATACCTGGAACATGCTTCCCCGTTGCAAGGGAGTGCCGATAGTGATATAGAACCAACATCTGCAGAAAGATTAGACCTGAAGTATGCAGACGACAGTGTTGCTTTATTCGGGAACCGTCAGCGTACTTGGGAGTGGATACTAAAATAGGTTCCTTAGTTGGACAAACATCCTACACCTCCAGCTGGCAAATAGTTCAGGATTCTCAACGTCTTTTTACCCTTTTCTCCTCAAAATTAGGGCCGTATTTTGTTCAGAAGTTTACTTACCTTGGCAAACGAGTGAGTCGGGACTGGATTGTGACAGATGAAGTTAGTGCATGCATCACCAAGCTTGCGTCGTATTTCCTCCACGTCGACACAACGACCGTCAGAATTACTTTACTTCATAACTGTGGGGATTAGTTTCTGCTCTTTGAATACCCTGGAAGTCTTTTAATACCTGCTTGCGGATGCCTTCAAAATATAGGTGTTAAATGAATACAACACGTATGTGATACAGTGGAATTGCTACCAGGGTGGATAAAACTTGTCGGCTTGGGACGAACAGGGTACGTATTTTATATATCTAATCACCATATTTCAAACACTAGTTGGTGAAATTTTCGTAGAAGGCAAGTCATTGCGTGCCAACGCGAAATGAAAGTGGCTAATGTCAATTCAACAACTGTAGGATCTCCAAAACATCATGGGTAAGATCCATGTGGTAGATCTTGCACGTGATTAGAATTCGTACAGGACATGGCATGCAACCGATCTCACTGACGAGGTTGCCACCGCTTCATAGATAGCCTAGCTGGTGCTTCTCTGTCGTTATATCCTGGGCTTGTAGTAAGCGTAATTCGCAATGATAACATGTCCTTCTTACTGCCGACTTCTCTTTCCAACCTACTGCTCAGATGTGTCAACTTAAATTGCGTTGTCGTTTATTTTTCTCATTTTTTGCAATACGTCCTCACCCATTTCCTTTCAACTTACTTATTATGAGAGCATTCTTCCTTCATAATCGGGCAGCAGTTTATAATCGGTTAACGCTGTTTGTGCAGGGTAATCCATGCTGCCGCTGCTGAGGATAGCAATGTATCTAAACATCACTAACTTGCGTGCTCTAATTGGTTGCAGATCAGGTGGTTGTTGGTCTGTTGATCTAGGTCACACCTCCCAACTGCACAGTGGTTATAGCTTCACGATTAGTGATGAAAAGTTTGCAAACAAATTACCAAGAATGGCGAACAGATCAGAGGCCGTCTGATGTATAACGGGAATGTAGGTTCGTTTGTGTTCTACATGTGACAGACAGGTGACAACCGCCAAAAGCGAATCACCACTGCGGAAACTGTTACCTGAAGAAAATGCATTCAGATTTAATCAGGCTACCCGGAGTCCGGAATTTGGAACCGTGTACTGTGAATAAACTTATAAGGCTACATAAGGCCAACCAACTTCGTACTAACTCACAAGTTCTCAAACAAGGAAGCTGAATGACACTGGTGAAGACCACGAAACTACCCTGACCCACCAGTCAGTCACCAAATGTTAAAATTTTAGACTAAGTGTAACGATTTCTCCACCTTTCTCACATGTCGTATTTTAATTTATTCAACTTGAGGCCGCTGGAGCGTATGTTCTATTATTAATATTACAAATATGCTCTGATAATATAAACAGTACATTTGGTGACTCCGTTGCAGATTTTGCCTTGCACGCAATGTCATTTAGGCGAGATTCCATTCAACAGGTGGTCATAGGATGAATATTCGGGAAACAAGAGTGTTGACCATAAAAGAATGCAGGGCAACGGAGGGCTTTACATACATGTAAACCACTCTGTTGTGAGCGCTGTCGACAGAGACCAAAAACGGTTTCTTCCAGATGGTCATCTTGTAGACGATGCTGTAAGACTAGGCTGGTTCGTGGACCAGTGATTTTCACGTTCGGCAATATTATTAAAAGGGGACTATGGGAAATCATCAGTATAGTATTTCTCGATACTGCAAGAGACATTTGTCTGAACGGGAGCCTAAAGCATCTGACCAGTAGTGTTCACTATGGATTTTGTTGCTCTATAACGGTGCAGTACAGCTGAGTTTAACCGTACAGAGTTGATTGAGCTTTAATTGGCCGTTTTATCTGAACAGGACTGTATCAGCAATTCATGGTAAGCGAATGACGTAGTGAAATATGACTGAATATGAGTAAATATGAACGGCTTCATCATGTCGCAAGTTTTCCAAGGCTACCTAATTCTTGTGAAATCCAGAGTAAAATGACTGGCGTTTGCATCCCATGACATCATTTTGGAGTCATCCGTGTTTTTGTTGTTGATCCACGGCTAGTGTACGCCGTAGAATTAATTTTAGTCAGGAAGTGAGAATCGTATTCAGTTCTTACATGGCGTGGATTTGTGGGAAAGTTAAAAAAGGAGTCCTAAGAAATTCTGCAGTACCGCCATGTGGAATAATTTGACAGTGGTCACTTCTGGTCATTTGATCTTGAAACATTGTGACCTCTCCTTACGACAGATACAGTGGATATGTGGTGGACATTTCGAGCCACGTGTCTATTTAACGTTCTGTTTAACTGAGGCCACTGATTCATTTCCCGATCAATATGTTTTAACATTTATGCGCACTAAATATGTCACTGTGTGGTACAGAGTCTAGGTCGAATCAACATCCGGAGTATAAGTTCACTGAGTCGAACCTTTGCGCAACTTTTTCTCGGTGAAATATCCAGCCTCCCACATGTTTTTAACTGCGAGTGATAAGAACATTAGTTTTGACGTTTGTATGTACCCGGATTTACTCACAGGCTACTTTTTCAGCAATTTGTGATAGACCCAAGTACAGCTGGATGTTCATCAGATACATATTATCCATGCTTGGAATAATTGAGGACAGCTGACGCAAGAAGAACAACCGAATTTGAGAAAACGGCGAAGTATACCTGATTTTAGATGGCCTCATGGTTCCTGTTGCTTGTCTTATTTCTACTCTTTTGTCGCACGGGAATGGTTGCGGGCGTACTGGTGTATACTGCTGAAAAAGCACACAACTGGTCTATCATCCGGGCTTCAGTCCAGGCCCCGCCCCAGTATCTGACGGAAAATGGGGCTATTACGGAAATTACGAAACTGCTTTGTTTTGTTCCTTTATAAATATTTGACATCCTGAGAACTTGCGGGGACGTTAAAGTGGACGCTTGCAATTCTACACTCTCCAATAGCTTTGTACGTCTAACAGCTCGTAAGCACTTGGTTAGTGTTTGCTAGTAGTGCCTTCGCAGCACAGAACATTCCTCATTCCGCGGGTAGGTAAATCATTGTACTGATATTAGTGATGAAATTAGACTACCCATTGGTAAGTCAGAAGAATGAATGTCTTGTAAGCGTGAAACTCATATAGAAGAATCTCAGTAGGAGGGTGCATGTCTTTGAGTGAATTACTGAGTAGCAACATGCCTATAAAAACCAGTATCCACTTTTCTAAGCAGCTGTCATTGTGACGCTGACTAGGTGCCGCTCTTCTAAAAGCCTCCTACTCATACGGAGGAGGTTGGTAATGTGAAGCGTTGATGGCAAAGTAAAAAGGAACCGGAGGAGCGTCAGTCGGAATATCATTCATATGCTCATGCAAAGTACAAGAAAGCGGTCTGTATAGTTTTCGATGCCAGGGAGGCTGGGAATGCACTGGAAACTGCTTCAATCTTAGAGTAGGTCGGTTTTCCACATGGAGCACTTATCAGGGTATCCTCTTTAATACACTTTCAAATAGTGTAAGTTTGGTTTAAGAGCAAGATAATCACCTCCCGAGCACTAACTGTTTGGCGCACATTTTGTTATAAAGAAATCGGTAACCGCGATTAAGGTACAGTTGCTTGAATGCCTGTTAAGAGGCATCTGTATACTCATGTAATAAGTGCGCAGGAAGAGCTATGCATTCACGTGGTTGTGCCAAAATAACATGGACAAGTATGGATAAAAACACGGAATAATGCGAGTCTTGATTCACGGTTCCAGATAAGTACCTGCTCCCAATAACCGGATGAACTTACAAATTGACTATCACAATTGCCAATTTCATGTGTTTGTTAATACATTGGACGATACGTAGGGGAGTTTGAATTGCAGTTCCATCTTTTCTGATCTATCTTATCCTACCTAAAATTTCAGGATACACGCAGGGTTTTCTATTATCAGTAATGAATGTCACTACTGAATTTACGTGATTCACACACTGAATTCAACCAACAAATTTCTAGGGAATACAACTGTAATATTTCTCCCGATACAACATTTTCAGTTTACAATAAAACAAACGCTGGCCGTTTTGAATAACCTTTGTGTCAGTAGTGAATAAGAGGAGCTGCTTGTACGCTTTTCAGACGAATTTATGGAAGTCTAGTGGTTTGAAAATTTCAGGTATTCAATACTTTGCCTGTTACTTAGCCAGACCATTCATATTTAAAAGGACGAGTGGGTACAATGATCGTCAGCCTGTGTCGTCTCGGTCACCGCGAACGACTAATATTTGTTTCACTAAACTAACACATCAAGGCAGTTCATCAAGATGTTTCTTACCAGTATCAGCAAATCAGTACTACGAATTGGAAACATGTTAACCATGGATTTAACCTGCGTCCCTTCCTACCAATGTTTCAATTCATAAACAACAATCCTTTCTTGTTTATTTACACGACCCAGGGCAAAGCTAAAACCGACGAATGATGTTTCACTAGTGTGCATGAAGTGAGTGATCAGGTGTGTCATCATCCCCATCAACATCAGTGCTAAGGCTGAAGTTGTACTGTCGTTTAATGACCACCTTTATCCATTTATATGCGAAGAAAAAAGGGAAAAAGTAGGTAAGGAAGGGGCCCCATTGCTGGCCTGTCGCGAGTATTCTGAGTTGCCTGAACCTAAAAGCTTTCAATTAGACAATCTGGAAAGAAACTGACAACATGAACAACACTGATATTGATCAGGCGGTTATTTCTTGTACTGCCTCTAGCCAAGCATAGGAATGGTCACGGAGAACCCATTATAAATTGCCTACCGCACCACCAATTTCTTCATAATCTCTTCCAACTGCTTTTGACAAGTCGATCTCGCGGCTTGCGCTACTCTGAAGAGGACACAAAGGACAATAAACTTTCATTAGGCGATGTTCTAGAACGCGTAGCACGTGGCCCAGCAACCGTAATTGATGACAATGGTGGTTTTCCGCGACTGAAGTGCCCACCGCAGAACCAAATATCCTCAATCTGATTACTTGCTACAAATCTGTTGACGCCATCTGACATCGATAGGAAAAATCCCGAGGAGGCCTCACATCATCTATTCACAGAAAACACATCTCGTAATCATACGACAACATAGACCGTACAGTAGCCCCATACACACTACCCTTAAGGCGCGTGCAGTGTCACATGTGACACGAATAAGTGAAATTGTTTCGGGTCATTGAGGTCCTTACGCTAACTTCTGTGTGACAGTCGACAAGAGAGTGTGTCTCCAAGTTATACAGTGCTTAATAATTGATCAGGTGGCAGTTGATTTGTTGGCTGAGTTTTGCAATTGATTTGCAAACGTTCCGTCGAGGGGACGTCTTCAGTGCGCTGTTGGGTGGGTCATCAACACTTGCAAATCGGTCGCTAAGCTCGGTGAGCAGATCAAAAACCACCTGACCATTTACCAATAAATGCGCCTGAATCACACTGACCAATATACAGTGCTCCCTTTCAGCGTATCCTCAGAAGACAAATCAGGCATTTACGGAGTTATGCTTTTTGGGTTCAAGAAATTTTTCACGCGACAGAACACTGATACAAAAAAAACTGAATGGGTCATATCAAGCGTAAGAATAAAGTTTAGGATGGAAATGAAGAAGATAAAATGAACGAAGGCTTGGAGCTCACGCCCGATATATATGGTTTCTTCCGCAGTCTAGTAGCTCCATCGTAATCTGTAATTCATGAAACAGGTCGTCACTTTTTTCTACTTTCCTTTTTTGACTTCCTGCTAATAGATCAATAATTCACGAAAATCATGTACTCTACGTATGAATGTCAACCGTTTGGCACAGAAAGCTTACGCATCCGATATAGCATTCTTATTTTAGCTTTCAGAAACTGAACCAAGCCACAAAATACTGCTTCCTCGAATAGAAAATGGGACGCATTGGTAAGCTTCCTTACGGTGGTTCAGGTATTTGGGATAAGGCTATTTTGGTTACTCATTCTTTTCGGTGCAGGCTAATAATATTGAGTGCGGACATTTCATATGGCCCCAAATGCAGGAGATAATCGACCATCACTCATTGGCACACCTTAAATTGACAGCACCAGCAGATGGTGGGACCAACCCTCCAACTTCATACACATGGATGCTCCTTTCCCGATACAAAGAATGACATGGATGTAATAGCAACTAATTCACAACCTTCACGGTCTTCATCTAGCTTTCCGATGCTTTCTTTTCTGTGTGAACAAACGTCATGAATTTTCATCAGCCAACTCTCCAAATTCATACACATGGATGCTCCTTTGCCGATACAAAGAATGAGATGGATGTGATAGCAACTAATCCACAACCTTCACGGTCTTCATCTAGTTTTCCAATGCTTTCTTTTCTGTGCGAACAAACGTCATGAATTTTTACCAGTGACTTCGAAGATAAAAACCAGAAGTCGCTCGAGAACATGATTGTACGTGGGTCCGGTCACCGTAGCACCCGGAGTGTAACGGATACTGTTGCTACCATCTACCACTGTAAACCCTCTAACATTCCCACTTGATCGAAATGCATAAAATGAAATAGCAAAATAAAGGCCTAGCAAATTGTGTGAAAATTACAAAACAAAGGACCAATGAAATAAAGAAACTGGCGGCAACGGAAGAAAAAGGAAAAACGCCTTAGATGGAATGAAAACATCTCTTTTCAAACCGTAATTTTGTTCACCTGTGTTCGACATTTTCGGCCGTTATTATAGGTAGTCATCGGCTTCACCTCAGTTGGCTCGCTATTTTCACGTTACTGCCTGAATATTCTCATAGTTTCAGCAAGAAAACAGTGAAGAAAATTAGTGTTTTCAAGATCTCGTCGTCAGGTCACTACATAACTATTTTAACCTGACGGCCGATCCCGAAACTACCATCACTGTGTTCTTATTTCTACGTTTACTCTGAAAAGGATCTAAAATCCATTTCTCGTGTTAGTGACTTTTCTCATTTCACTAAGCTGTTAAAAGGGACTACTAATCTCCCTAACTTTGAATTAGCCAAAACCAATAATTTCATCGATCAATTGTTGACTGAATGTTTTCTGTGATAGATTTGTATTGCTATCTAACATACTGTAATTTTACCCGACGCTGTACACAGTATCTCTTTAAACACAAAATGTTTCGGCACACCGTCACAAGTATCATAAATCGTGAAATTTCGGGGATTAATAGATGAGCCTTTAGGTTCATTTGCCGGATGGATGCTTGTTTTATGGTCGATCAAATTTGACCTATCCTTCACCGCTATCCCTTGATTATTATCTTAGCAGCCACCATCGTCATACTAATGTCAGTTCCAGAAGAAATCACTCCACAACTGCAAGTGTCGAGAGGCACTTTGAACGTGCTTTTCTGCACAGTGTTTCTTTACAAGGCAATGAAGTAACCTTAAATACAACATATTCCGTGATGTGTTCGAAGGTATACGGAACAGGATTTCTAAGCTATCTTTTGTAACTCTGGCTAGTTGATACATGACATCTTCACTTAATCAAGTCTATGGAAATCCCAGCGAACACAGCTGTGTCCTAATGCACTTGCTCACGTTGCCAATACTTCACTTGTCCTCCTTATTTAGATAGTGGTCGAGAAATTCCTTTATTAGATAATTTGATTTATTCTTGACTCTTCATTCTTAATGCGCAACCATCATACTGGCAGTGACATAAGAAAATAAGTCATCATCTACAATTCCATCGTTAGGAGTGGCGAGGAAACTAGTGTCAACATTCTAAAGTCCGTTTTGTGTGACCTTCAGCAGTAATAATTTAGCGGTGTTAGGCTGTTGGTGAAAACTCTTGTGGTAACGCTATGCTTCGAAACACCAATATTTTATGCCAGTGGTGGTCCAGTGCATCCAGAATACGGAAGTGACATTTTGCCTTGCATCATCAAACTCACATCTTTGTTCCCTCTCATCAAGTCGCTCCTTAGAAAATTAATGAACTCTGATGAGAACCCTCAAGACCAATGTGCTTAGTGAAAGACAGCGAATCTGAAGAGCCCATCGTTTTCTCTGATTACATTCATATACAAACCGGACTGGTTTGAAAGAGAGAATCAGGAGATATCAGCTGAGTTCGTCGTTCTTGGCATCCTTCAGCTGATTTTCTGCACAAAGTACCTCTACTTTTTCAGTTGGGAAGAATTCCGAGATATCACAGTATATTTCCTTGGAGAAGCATACTTCTCACAGTGTCACTAAAAATTTACCGAAGCACATTCAGGTGGAGAGGATTATCAAAAACGAGAGCTTCAATCACATTCAGCTGAATCTCCAGTCCGCAAACCAGTTTTCACCAATTTCATAAGGTTTTGGTTTAAGTAGAGCCATAAACTCGGGAACTGCAATTAGTTGATGATACCGAAGAAGGTGGAGAGGTTAACATATTCCCTCAGTCTTGTCGTTATTTATGCGAGCTATTAAAACAACCCATCTCTTTTTCTCATAACTCGCGTGCTACGAACGATTTGAATCCGTTTAAAATAATCGGCGAGGATCGCTTCTGCGTGAGAGTTAAGCGCTCGCACTCAAGATAATGTCTGTCAGGCAAAAGTGCACTTTTTGACCTAGATTGCTATAGAGACCAAACCTTAAGGCAGCACCATTTGATGTGCCAATGCGGTTTGTTCAAAGAGGGTTTTCACATGAAAATTTCGGTTCTCTCGTCGGATGAGTGACTGATTTTGGCATAGTAAATCTAACGATACTTTGTAACAATCTCCGAGTTAAACCAGTCGTACAGTGGGATTATATGATAAAGTTGAACTGTAGGGAGAATACTTGCCTGTGCAATTCAACCCAAGCAAGAACTTTGAATCACTGGCACCTTCACTATAATGTCTTTCAATAAAACGTCAGTAAATGAAACAATCCAGGGCTTCACGGTCGGTCTGGATGCATCACTGTGGGGATAGTTTCTTGTGTAGTTCATCTTTGTGCACTCACTATCTTTCTGTACCATCTTCAACGAACTAATGGAAAACAACTGGACAATTGGTCTCTTCTTTCCACATTTAAGTGACTGATGAATGAGAAAACGGTTGATAAGATGCTCCGACTAATTTGAGTTTGTTTGAGTTCCTTTGAACACAGATATTAGCTAATAGACCGCGGTATCATAGCAACTGTTGGGAACATTTGTCAGTTTGAGAAAATAAACTGAAGGAAACTTGCCTATGTGATATTCCATTTGGTTCTAGGGGATGATATGAGGACTGAAAACAAGTGTTTCGACCACACTACAAGCCAAATGAGGAGCAATTAAATACGACTGCAACCGGAATGGGCAGTAACAGACAAGGCCGAAAACAGCTGATGAGTTCAGAGGGCAAGTTCAAATGAAACGCAGTATAGTCAAGTAGAGGTCCGTGAACCAAGTTTCCATTTGCTTACGGTTCGCTCAGCAAACTCGGTGAATTCGGAAACACATTGCGGTCTAAGAATAATCACTGTAACTTCGGGAAAATTTATGCTGCATCCCCTGGAGGAAAATAGCAATCGTATCCTAAGAGAGTTTCATTGCAAAATCGTCTCGTCAGGCTTTCACTGTCAGAGCAAGCATGTATTCTGTCATTTGGACTGTGACTCCATCAACTTTGTGTGGGTGCCCATACATGCAATGTGAAGCCAAACGCTCACAGAAAAGCTTATCTCAATTGCTGTGTTGGAGTTCCACTAACTTGCATACAGTTGGACCATTTGCTCTTACACACACATCAGTAAGTAAACCATTCAACTCTTTCTGTGTAGGACTTTCCAATTATTATATTGTTTAACTCTACCAATTTCAGCTTTTAATTTTATGATCATCTTTAAACGCTCTGATCCTTACTAGTCCCGAACCAAGCACTAGAAAGCTGGGCAGTAAAGTAGAATTTGTCGTTTTGCAGTCAACTGACAACAATTTCATTTCTGCATCGGTTCGTTACGCGAATTTAATGAAACGAGACTTGGCAAAGTCAGAATCAGATATAGCAACTATAAAGTTGATATAGGTTTCCTAGTTAGAGTAGAATCGTGCCGGTCAACTCAGAAATCTCATGGAGTTATTTTTGTTCCAAGTGAACACAGAGAGTGGAGATGCCTCCCTTAAGATCAGCGGAACAAAAAGCAGATTGTAAGGATGACTTTTCACAGTTTGTGACAAATGAGATCGAATAATGCTCTTGAAAATTGAATGAATACGGCATCTGCACTTTGAAGTGATGAATAGTAGCCGCATGAGGCTAAATACTGGAGGTTGTTTGAGAGAACACTGCCTTCTCATACTAAATAACTCGGCGAAGACGATTGATTACTTTAAAAAAACCTCGAAACCTAGTAGACTGTTCGCATTTCCTCGTTAAATGTATTTTCAAATAGAAATCCTGAGAAATTTATTCACAAGTGCTATCAATACATACAAGCCCTTCTCCCAATTGGGATTTTAAACAATGTGTACAAAATATGCGGTACTTCAATTCACGCTATTGAAACACCTACCATGAACTTGTATATCCTGTTCTTCTTGTGACCGGCACATAGTCCACGTCTGTTGACCCCTTTGCGTAACAGATTTGAAGCTTGGATTCATCGTAGATTCCACTGGCAGTTTCAAGCAGTAAGCGTTGTTTGACTTATCAGGGTCTTGCTTATGTGCCG